>NW_022639606.1:161962-204604 GCF_010583005.1 Odontomachus brunneus
GAGAGAGAGAGAGAGAGAGAGAGAGAGAGAGAGAGAGAGAGAGAGAGAGAGAGAGAGAGCGGGGGGAGAGGGAGAAAAGCGACATCACTCCCGCCTTATAAATTACACCGTAACACGTGGATCGTTCTCGACCCGAGGAAGTCGTCCCATTACCGACATGCGCCGACTTCTTTTACTGCGTGCCTCAAGTCGGAGAAACGACTTGACTGGTACCCCATGGTTTTACTGTCCCGCCTCGATCTTTCCCGGTGATTCTCGTGTAACCGTATCTGTTAATTAGAAAAATCCGTAGCTATCGCGACGCAAAGGCCGCGTGGGCACAAGTTACGTCCGAGCAGGCACTAATAAGGCACGCATTATCGACGTATCTCGTAACGGTCGTCCAACCCGTGTCACGTAGGAACACAGTCCGCGAGAACCGGTAAATCACCTGCGATATTGTTTAATATATCCAATAGTTTAATAACGGATCGCGAGCGCACCTGTTCGCACTCGGGAATATCCTTGGGAAAAAATCCGGCGAGAACGGGGCTGCACCCGGAGAGTTTATCTAACACGCGTTATGCGTATGCATGATATAGCTTGGGAAACCGAGATCGACTCGCCGAGACTTGTATCTACGTGTCGATAATAAAATATCGCGATATTCTGCGCGATCAATTTTATTATCGACTCGCGACTTCCGTCGATTGCACGCGGGAATATATTAAAGCGTGAATTATCAATCAGTGTGCGTGAAATCTGTCTCGCCACGCGAGAAATCGCGGAAGACTATATTCGACGAAATAAGTCCCGGTGAAGTTGGAGAAAATTGCTATGGTTGCTCGACATCCACATATTCTATACGGTCGGAGAGAAAATTTATGTGATTTTAAATTAAATAGATGTAAGTTGCAATTTGTTGAAAGTTGCAATTCGTGGTAGAATGGTTCATCTAATAAAAATTATTTTTAGCACCAATCATATATTTTGTAGCAATAATACGCATGTCAGATTATTATCACTAATATTATAGTAGAATTTAATTAAAAAATGGTTTTCCTAACTATAATTTATGGTAATTATTTCCTTGTGTGATTATAGCTACAAACACCAAACATTTTTTTTCAGTGCTTCAAGATTTTCAAGTTGTTATATTTACACAATTATCATTGGCACAGTTTTTATGATACGTAATGTTCTCTCAATAAATATTTAGTGATAACTGAAATTGATTATTTTTAGTTAATTGCACCATATAGGTTCTCATAGACTGCTTTGTTTTCCGTTTGTTATTGCAATCAAGTTTTGATACATATGAAAGAATGATTGTATCAACCAAGAAAATAGTAAAATATAGCATAGCTTTTTTTCTGACGTCAAGAATCAATTCTTGGTTTTGTACTGATCTACCGATTCATTGCTTCAAAAATGCATTTTTTTAGATAACAAATCGCAGTGCTAATGAGTGATGTATAAGATCAACATAACCAAGAATTGATTACTGAAGCCAAAAATAAAAGCATATTTCATTGTTTTCCAGTTGACACGACCTTTCTTTTTTTCGTGCAACTAAATATCCAGATACATGTATTTTCGACTGCAGAGATATCACTTCTCGTCGCCGAATTCCTATTCAATTGCACGAACCGAGATCTTTCTCCGTGTACACGTTTCGGTTGTGTGAAATGCAAACTTTTTTTGAAAATATAAAACAAAACATTTGTACCGCGCCGCTCTCGTCAATAGTAACACGATATTGCACAAGCACAGACGAGTTTGGACCCGCAAGGTCAAGTGTTGGGTCATCCAATCGACCGTCTAAGAAGCGGTGGTAGGTGGCGGTTTGACAACTACCGGGTACAAACGCCCACACAGGCAGCTGTAAAGCGAGACTAACACGGCCGCGGCTAATCATCAAATCCGTTAAGCGTTTATCACTGGTGACTTACGTACAGCTCGCGATTCTCGAGCGTGTTTCCGCGAGACGATGCCTATCGCGTAATTTATAATTGCGGCGGAGTCGTGCGAATCATCGTGTAAATCCAACGCTGATTCTGCATAATCTCGATCGCACGCTGTGTGTATATGCGCGTTCGCTCGAGGAAATTCAATATTGCCGGTCGCTGTCGCCAAATTCGATTAACATAACCGCCGCATATCGTGGCGATCGCGTGGCTGGTGAGCGGGCGACTTAACGGACGACTCCCCGTAGCTCAGACTGACGGTGAATAATTAATAACGATCCAAATCGATCTCGCGTCGCTTAAAAGTCGAAGTTCATTTTCGCTCGCAAGATAAGTCCGCGGTCGCGGATATAGCAACCTTCGGAACCGGCTTTATGACATTAAGCGCGACGAATCGGCGGATATTCCGCGGCCGAAGAGATTTTATTCAGAACGAGCGAGGCTCATTCATGATATCATTTGTGAATGGCCCTCAAGGAACTGGCTGAGGTATCACCGGCTGAAGTCCGACCGAGAGAGGACTGGTTCCCGAGACCAGTCGCCAATTAAAGCGACACCGACAAAGCCGATGCTCCGTATTTATTACGTATTAAGCAATTGTGAATTCTTTTTTTCGGCCTGAAAACCTGAAATTCACGTTTCCGCGACGCGTCGACTTGGCGCGCGGCAGCCTTGATGATCGCGAGCGATGGGGATGGAACGATAGATGTACTTTGCTACTCTTGATTTAAGAACCCCGTTTCCAGCATTAAGTCAAACACGTCAGAACTCGTGGCTAGACCCGTTATTAGATCCGTTATCGGACTGGTGTTACTCCACAGAGGAAAATTCACTCTACATGGAAAGAATATTATAGAATATTTTTTTTTCCATATAAATTCTTTCCAATTTTACTATGTTTTTAGTAGTTCAGGAATAGACTATCAGTAAGGTCTATCTTTTTTTTTGCTAAAGAATATAATAAATCTACTAGAAACTATGCTAGAAATTTCTACCAAGAATAAGATTTGTATAGATTTGTGTAGCAGGTGTTGTAATAACACATTTCAGTTTCTAAGATATAAGTAACATGTATAGAATAAAAGGATGGTTAATTACTGCAGAACATTGATCTATTCCTCAGTTACAAAGTCCTATAGTAATTTTTACTATACAATTTAGATAGTACTAGATATTATTCTGAGTTCATTCCTTTTAAATCAAAAGAAGAATACTTAAAGAAGAATGCCCTCTTATTGGAAGAAATTTTTAGAACAAATTTTGGATAGAGACTTGTATTGAACAGTTCCTATACTACTAAGAACATAGTAAAATTGAAAAGAATTTATGTAAAATAAAGATTATAATACATTATATCTTAAAATATAAATAGCACATAGATATTCTACTTCATAAAATATACTTATATGTGCGACTTTATAATCCATTTTACTTCATAAAATGGAAAGATAGTCGATTACTGTAGAATGTCGATTTATTCCTCGGGGATATAAGATCTTATATTCATATTTATTATAAAATTCTCTCCGTGCAATTATGTGTGTGCAACAACGAGGAATGCCAACATGTCTGCGAGTACAAGATGCCAACATGTGTCTTGCTGTGCAGGAAATATCTGGAATAATTTCGACAGGATATCTGAAATAATTTTGCGCTGCCTTGTCACTCGTTCATCATTCATCCGATAATCTCGTTCAAGTCCAAACAAGCGACATTCCTTGGCGCACTCGAATCAGCCGCATGCTCGCGAGCCGTTCTCCGGATACGTCACCGTGCGACGACGACGTGATGAATGCGAAACGCGCCGCGGGTGGACGCGCGCCGTGCAAAAGAGGCGCCTACGTCGTCGGGGCAGTCTTGCGAGAGAGCGCGAGGAGTAACGCGAGCGCTCGTTGCCACGTTAATGTCTTACTCCCACGAGGCAGCGACACGATGAATAAGCAAATGTATTGCCTTCATTATCGCGATATATGCGGCGCCGACTGAAATCTAGGTAGACGGACGGCGAATGCAATCCGACGACCGCGGACGATAATGAGCGATGGCACAATGGGACGAGCGATCGGGTCGCTGTGAAATTAATCGACACGTGTTACGCAATATGCGTCACCCGATAATACCGCGACATGACACTTCTCGACGTTGGCGTATACACGGCGTGTGGCATTTCTACACACTGAAAAATACGTACTGCATTCAGGAATGTAACTTGTCTCAAGCATTTCATAAGTTTATATATTTGCAAATTTGTCGCAAATTTTCATTATAAGCATCAAATTTATTCGAAATATATTCTGAATCTTCGTAAGTTTAGCATTTCTATTGAAAATATCAAATTAAAACCAAAATTAGACTTGTTTGCTACATAGAGAATCGGATCGACTCCTTCTCTTCGATAAAATCTTACAATATTCTTAATAATGTTCTTGTGAAGAGAATAAATTCTTTCTTTGGCTATACGATAATGAATTTTTCTAAAATTTGTAACGAGTATATTGTAAAACTATTATCAAGAAAATATCCTTTGTTGAAGATAAATTAAAAGAAGAAAGTAAAATGATCAATCGTTTTCTTATAGAAAGAATATTATAATTATAATTTCTTTTCTTATATAAATTATTCTCAATTTTACTGTGTAAAATTTGAATTTTACTGTGTTCCTATAATAGTTCAGTCCTATAATTATTCAGGAAACTACTAGTAAGGTCTATTTTGCTAATAAACATAATACATTTCGTTAAAAACATCAAAGAAAAGTTTGTTCCAAATGAGAAAACATTTTCTTAAAACCGTAATTTTTCATGAAAGCAATTTATCCCATTCAAATGAAAGCATTTAAATTTGAATAAATATATCATATAAATATGTCAAATAAATAATTTTAATTTTTTAGAGTTTTTTCTCTCATTGCATTAAATTTTGTCGCAAACATAGCAAATGTTCTCCAGTAGCATATTTTAGTTTCCAAGATATAAATAGCACATATGAAACGAAAGGACTGTATAGGAAGTGAAATACTGTATGGGATGTCGATTTACTATTCGGGGTGGTTATCAAATCCTATAGTAATTTTTATTATAAAATTCTCTCTTTTTGCGTGCAGACCGGTAGGATGACATTTTGCTGCGTGTGTTTAGCGACTCGATTATCTTTATAAAATTCGTATTTTTGCCGCGGCACCAATACGTCATTGCGCACAGATAGGACAGCGGTATTCAACGGTATTCAACGGAAAAATCGCGTCGCAGATAAGAGCCCACGTGTAGACACGGCGGACGAGTTGATCGGTGTTCCGCCAATGGACGCGCGGCAGAACCGGGATTGAGTCGCCAGTCGAACGCATCTAAACTGCATAAATTTATTGCACTTTTATTGCGAGATCTTCAATGACGCACCGCCGCCGCGCGCACACCGGCGGATATTCTCGTTTATATCTTCGCGCGTACCGAAACTGCGCGCGCAGGTCGAAGAACGCGCGTAAGTATTCGACGGGCGACAAATAGGGTGCGGCTAATTGCCGCGACGGGCTCCGCGTCGTAAACATCTCTCTTCCTTTTTTTTTTTACACCACCGTCTCACGTTAAAACTCTCACGTTCGCGTTAACTCTCTCGCGTCTAGTCGCCACCTTTCGATCGGCGGCAGCAGCATCCGCGTTTTACGACTCGGCGCGGCGCTCGGCTGCTCTTAAATAAATCAATTTTAGGATCCACGGCTCTCCGATCCGTTACGGAAAGCGGCTGCGTCTGAAATGTATTTTCGGAGCACGCGCTCTCTTAAGGGCGTCCTCAGGCTCGTAAATAAGGAGAAGGTAAGCACCGGCATGATAATTGCAGGATCCTCTTGCGTAATACGCATTTCCATAATGTTTCTACGCATTCCTGCTTCTCCTTACCGTTTATGCAAGCGACTTTATCGCCCGGCGCGGATACAAATCAAGTCGTGACAAAGTAAGAACATTCAGCATGCTTAAATATTTCTTTTTTTCTCTCTCTCTCTTTCTCCCTCTCTCTTTTTCTCTCTCCTTATTCCCGTGCGAATAAATTAAGATATTTCGCGGAAGCCATAAAGAGAGTCACGTGTGTGTGTGTGTGTGTGTGTGTGTGTGCGTGAGATCGCGGCGTGAGGTAAAAATGTAACGTTCGGAATAACGATACCGCAGCGCACCGTACAATCTTGTAAATCTTGCGAGCACAAAGAGAGCCTCACCGCAATCAACGTCCGTTGTTTTATCGTGACTACGGTGATTCATCTGCGCCTCCATAACGCCGAGAGCACTCGGTGCACATTACGGTGCGGGGTGTCTTAACCGCGGCACCTCGTCGAGAACGGGGCGTTCTCTCCTTCTCCTTCTCTCCGCCGTGATTTAGCGCCCCGACTGCGTAAATCTTTGAACCGCGAAAAACCGTGCGAGAACGGTCTCGCGCAGGCGACCGCAGGCGACATATTTACAGTCGCGTAAATGTTTTTTCGGCGTTTTGTGCGAGCGCGAGTCGGGCTTAATAGCGCGTGACGCGCGAGATCGGCGGTCTCTGTCGCATTTGGGAGGTCGATCGTTTCCCTGCGCGGTACACCCGTCGCGCGCCTCATGTTTTATTAATTTCGTCTCGAATAAGAAAGCGATTTGATGAAGTAAGTCGTGTTAATGGCGCGATCGGGAGTATTTCATCGCACGCTGTGTTTCGTGCGCGTGCATTTGTTGTGACAGACTTTTTTGCGGCTATTAACGCCCGTGACGCGATCCAGATGGATTTCCCGATATGGTCCCAATCTCGGCCGTAAAATTTCACGAAAATAACATTTTCGTTTCTGGCTTATCTTGACGCAATTTTATCGTATAATAGGCTTCACTTGGTTTAAGGATTGCAATTAAGAGCTTATTTAATCGCATATCATTTCCATGTAAATTGTCTCGGTAAACCGCGCTACTTTGGCATGTAAGATTGGATAATTGGCAATCGTTCTCATAATAGTGGGCGAGTGTATCTCCGTACACGTCGACTGGACTGTACTCTCCCGCTAACAGCACGGACGTCTCACAAGCGCGCTTGTGATTGTCCCCGAGCGCGCTGTTGCTTCCATTAACTTCTGTTCTTCCCGTCGCTTCTCGTCCTTCTGGTCTCTTTTCGCAGGGCGTAACTGGGCCCGCCGCGTTGCTGGTGGCCGAGTTTCACGTGTCGTTAACCTTGAATCCGGATTTAACGGCCGCATTTATGCTAATGTATTTCAGCCGCGATCGAAGACGGCACACGCGAGAAGCCAAATGCATTGGAATGCGATGTACGTACACCTTGAATCTCATGAGACCACCGTGAATTAACGGTAACTGTTAAATTTTTGACGCCTTAACCTGGTATGTCCCGCCAATCAGACACTTCTTGACAGGATTTCTGGACAGAGAGACCAGACTTGCTCCAGCTTCGTGCAAATTCTCTCTCTTTCTCTGTCTCTCCTTCTCTCCCTTTCCTTCCTCGAGCTGCTCGTAGTTAACTTCGCAAGTGCGCAACATTGTGCGGATAAACATAGCTACGTGTTATACACACGTATACATAGTGGCCACGTTAACTGGTCGAAACCGCACGAGGCGCACAGGAAGAGAGCAATAGTGACAGCCACCAGACGCGCCATAAACCATTAGAAGCCGCGGATTGTTTGGAATACCGGAGCTGCTGTCGTAAAAATCACGCTTGTGTATCAGCACGTAAATGGCTTCCCCTGCGTCACATTTGCGATGCGGATGGTATCGCTCTGAAAAAGTGTTTGTAAAGAAGAGGCGATGGGCAGTTTTCCGGGACAACACAGCGCTCGGCGATTCTTCACACAGATCGACATCGTCGCGATCTCTGAAGATATCGTTCGCCCATAATGCCGAACTGACTTTGATGCTCAATCGCGGAGGGCTCTTTCTGCTTGTAGATGTCTCGAGTGTGGGAGGGAGACGAGCCGGTAAGGGGTCTCATTTGCATCACTATGGTCGCATCGATGTCAACGTCTCTCGGTAAACTTCAAAGGCAAACAGAGGCTGTACATTTCGGCTGCGTCCCGAGCCTACAGTCTTTTATCTTTCTCTCGCGTTGTTGCCCGATTGGCCGCGTAGACCTACCGTTTCGGCCGGTTCTCATGACGCCATTGTCGATACAGAAATATCGCACTGTGCGGTCGCTGCTGTTTCGAGCAAGACATTTGAATGACAATCGATATCGAAAGCGAGCGGTGTCGCAACGACATTTGAAATTGTAATCACGCTAATAAGACGATTGTTTGCTATTGTTTCGCCTTGTTAAGTGGCGGCCGTCGATCAGCCGTCGCTTTTGCGAATCGCGGAGGAATCTCTCTCGTCGTGCCGCACGTTCGGACCCGCTTCGTTCCTCGCGATACACGTATCGCGGGGCGAGAACGGAATAAGAAAGAGAACGTGACTAATGTTTATGTAAATTCCAGTCCGGACGGCGAAACGGCAAGCCAGCTCCCATTATCGTGTCGAATCTCCCGCGGGAAACATAATCGCGCGAGATCTGGGCGTCAACGGGGTGACGGCCGTTCTCCGTGGAGCTCGATGGGAGATAGATCGCGCAGGAAGTGTGAGAGACATACACATTGAGATGAACAACGGTGGGCAGAAGGCACACGTGTGGAATGATGAATATCCGCGCGGTTCACGGCGGACAGCGTTTCACGTGTTTATCTTGTGAGAATGAGCCTCCTGACAGATCGACGACCCAATAAATCGCGATCTATATAACATTCGTTCTCTCGTCGCGAAAGGCCAGATCGAGGACCGGCAGTTGCCCTTATCGACATTATCGCTCGCCATTTGTTACTTTAACGCCTCGACTTGAGGGATTACCGTTCGGTCCTAATCGTTCCCTTCATAAAACTCAACATTTCTCTCCTCTCATCTAATCGGGATGTTCTCCTCAATCGATCGTGTCTAGTCCTCATTGACATCCTCGTTCACTCGAATAGGAAACCATTCATTCCTGACACTCAAGATTTATAAGCCGGTTCAAACGCTCTAAACCCGACTAAATATAAATTCGACTGTAATCGACTTATTTAAGCTGCACAGTTGCGCAATAAATAACGTAAACATTCGCCGTGTGCAACTTTTTGCGGGGAGTCGTAAAGGCGGGCGAGAGGTGCAAGATCAGCCACGTAAGTGGTCGCCTTTACGAGCGAAATAATAATCCGCCGCGATAATTAATTCACTCAAAGCACGGCCGAGCGTAAATCAACGTTCTAATTAGCCGCAAGAAGGAGAGATGCGAACACTGCGAGTATTAATATTTCTTGATACGATCGGCGCGGATTAACAGCAAAAGGTCTTATACATATGTCTGTCTTTATCTTTCTTTCTAAATAAATAAAGACACGTTTAAGTATCGCTTAAAGCCAAAATAATGTTGATGCAATCGAGCCTTAGTTATCCTAAACTAAAAAACGCTTGGTATTTGTGATTACAATCATATAGAGAAGTAATTATTATAAATTATGGGGGGTCAAGAAAACTATTTTAATTAAATTCTACTATAATGTCAGTGATAATAGTCTTACATGCGTGTACTATCATTTTCGTGTTAGAACGAAGAGGATATGGTTAAAAATAACTATAATTTTGGTTAAATCGACCATTTCTTTCTCTCAGTGCGGCAATAATCCGGAATTATAACCTCAATCCGCTTATGATTGTTCGATTATCGAACAACCGTAAGCGATACAGGATTGACTATAATTTCAGTTGGTTTCTTTCTCTCAGTGCAGTTATGCCCTGTTCTAAATCCCGCGGACTCGCATCGTCCGGTTCGTTAACTGCCACGTCCGCTAGTGATCGCGCGACGTGGCCACACGCGGTAGCGTAATTGGGCGAGCGTGTTTCGCACATTGTTTGCGAACACCGGTCGAACATTCTAATAGGAACGCGCTCATGCATAATTGACGAGAACGCGCCGGCGTACAAACTTATCGCGCGGCCGATTCTCCCGGGTCGCAACGATCGCCGGGACGCCGGGACGTGCGTCTCACCGGCGAGAGGATTTTTAATTTCGGATGCAAATTGCGCGTCCGGCCGACCAGACGGCGGTCACCGCGCACGGCAGAAGCAATTAAATTACAATTTCATGGCCTAACGCCCCGTAAAGCGACACGGCGCGACTCCGAGGAGACGCTGTTTTATCACTCCGCTTCGTACTTTCGTCTCGCGGCGGATTGCATCACCGCGGTGCCCTTAATCCCATTACGAATAAGTAATGGGCCTCGCCGCCGTCGGGCGAGCGTAAAAATGTTGTGTCAGATCCCATCTCGTCGCTTGTCGTTCGGTAATTTACCGTGCACACCGGGCGCGGGTCTCTTTACGCCTAATTCGAGCCGCGTCTAATCACGGCTCCCGAGACGCGACGTTTCTCCGGGACTCCTGCATCTCGTATCGTGAGATACGTGCGAGATCAGACAGCGGCGATCAGACGGCGATCGCGCTGTGTATTTTTACAGAAGTAACAAGAAGGCGGCGCCAGGACAGACGACTTTGCGCGCCGATAGCAATCGGACATCGATACCAGAACGACGATCTCGTACGTGCGCGCATACATCAGATGACCCCGTAATTACGTCGAATATACGCGGCGCCAGCGGCCTTACGAGTGTGATTAAAGAGGCGCACGTGTGTTGCTCGCGTCCTCCCGTGTATTATTGTGCGCGCCAAGTGTAATCGGCTGGACGCACGCGTGTTGCGTATGAGAGAAAGAGAGAGAGAAAAGAAGAGACACACAAAAACAGAAAGGGAGAGACAGACAGACAGACAGAGAGAGGAAGAGAGAGATATCACAAAAAAATACACATATAGAATTCAATCAAAAAAATAGGAAAAAGGGCGAGTTCGAGTTCGAGTTCAAGCACAGGACTAATAGTGCTATATACCTGATCTCAGAAATGATTTTCATCAAATTTCAGAGGCATGGTTTTAATTCACAAAAGGATACTGAATATTTGGGCACTAGCTACTGCGGCTTGTTATGAAAATAAACTTTGTTTTGGTTTCCTTCTCTTCCACAAGTCGTTCCCGCAATGTTAATGCTAGGTATATAAATCTGTAATTATTTGTATTTCGTAGACGTGGCGATGTTATCGTTGACAGGATCGGTTTACTTTTAGCTGAACTCAACAAAGGTATTTTATATTATCAGTTTTAATTATTTATTATATTTCAATTTTACTTATTTTTTTATTTTATTTTATGATTTTTATGGTTATGACGGCTACTTCTCAATATTAATTAATTACTTAATATTATTTCGGTAACGATCTTGTCAGCTTTAATATTGCGATTAACATTCATGTCAAGTTACGCAGGTCTTTAACTAATTGTAATGCGTTCGTGTCGTAAACCTTGAGTTTTTTATTATCACTGAAGAGGGTTCATGGTTGAGCCGAAACGTATGATTGTTTTATATTGATTATTCATGTTCAATAAATATTACACGATTTCCTAACACAAGGAAGGAATTTTTTACCCATATAGCACTATTAGTCCTGTGAACTCGAATTGTCCTTTTTCCTATTTTTTTGATTGATATCTTCGTTTGCGAGTTCTTATTTCTTTCTCTAAACATATAGAATTCTTTCCATTTGTAACGACACAAGTCGACACAAGTATCATATTATCTTTGTTACTCACTGTATAGCAACAACGGAATGATGCTTGTGTCGATTTGTGTTTCCAAATGGAAAGCACCCATTCAAGTAAATGTTACTTGTTTCAAGAGTTCCATGAGTTTATATTGTGGGGATACGAGTGCGATGAGAGTCGTTGGAATTCGCAGAAACGATCAGTCCCAAAAAGCGGTCGCGAGCATCGAAGCGTTCTTCCAAGTGAGCGATGTAAGCGAGCGATACTGAAACATCAATAACATGAGAATTCGGCTAATAAGGATTGTCTCATTAATACACTCACAATATAATCTTATATCTGTCATAAGCATTAAATCACAAGCATTAATTCATCACTTCATCATAAGCATTAAATTCAAAATTCAAGATATATTCTCAATCCTAGTAAGTTTAGCATCTTCATGAAAAGAATATTAAATTAAAACACGTTAGAGTGAGACAAAGTTTTTTTTCGGTAAAGTCTTACAAAATGAATGATTTCATTTTTTGAGCACACGATAATGAAGTTTTCGTGAAGTTTATGATGAATATATTTCCAACCATTTTTTACTATTGTCAAAAAAATATATTGCTTGTTGTGAAGATAACTAAAAGAAGAAAAGTAAACTGAGCACCATTTCCCATAGCAGTAGATTACTTTTCTATGTGCACTCGAAGTGTAATCGAGTATTAAAGATCGTGAGTGAGATCAGAGGTGGATTTCGTTCTCGCGCTAAGTGCAACGCGTTCGCCGTTCCGCGGCATTCCTCTGATCGCGGGGAGATCCGTGTCAGCAACGGAGTCTCGCGATTACGCCGACGAGGATCTCAAGCTGATGCTCGCGTAGCGTTTCGTCTTTACGTGTCCTTCGTTTTATGCGATCTTTGGTGAAGATTGCAACAGCTAAATGAGCAGACACGCGTGTCTGTCGTCATGCGATCAGATATTCGATGGAAAAATAATAAGAGGAGGAGTTCGACCCTTCTCTCTCTCTCTCTCTCCCTCTGCTCTCGAGTTGCCAGTTGCGTGTGAAATTGCTCGAGGCTGCCGATCGCGACCGCTCGAAAAAGCGCGCGCCCTTGACTAAGGGACTTACGACCCACGTGATTCATGCCAGGAGACATTCCTCATTGAACGGATTCACGCCAGAATACTCCCCTCGCGGCGGCGGCGGCGGCGGCAGTCGTGGTCAACGACGTCGTGAGTAACAGCCGTTAGGTGTTTCGCGAGATGATTAAACCGGCATCATCGGCCGCCCTCTCATTATCCCTACCTACCTGATCCCGGTGCGCCTCTCACCTCCGCCTCCTTTTGCTCTATCTTTCTCTCTCTTTCTCTTTCATTCTCTTTCACTCTCCACCGTTCCCCTCGCCCTACCGTTTGCATAAATGCATAAAGCAGGGTGAAAACACGAGGATGCCGTAACGGCGTAACGTCATTACGCAGTAAAGGGACTGCAAATTTGCGAGAGGCCATGTCGACGGCATACCAACCAGTCGCGTACGTAAAAGCTCCCGTTCGGATACCGTAAAGACCGTAATCTCTTTTCCAACGTTGCGCCAAGGAGGACGCGCGCGCACATACAAAGTCTCATGATTAACGTAAACGGCAATTAGCTCTCTGTAAATTTCTTGGAGTGGAATCTCATTCAAAACCAGTGAAAATTGGTGGTGTTTTCACGCGCAGCGATAATGAAGATACTGCCATTCAAAATCGCAGAAGTAAACGTTTCAAGCTTAGAGTAGGTTTCGACTCCATATGAGCGATTATTTCCATCGATTGGAGTGAATATGAATGAATTCACTCTTTAATTTCGGGTGAAAATATTCACTTGGATTTAGAGTGGAGAATTCACTCTAAGAAATTTAGAGAGTATTTAAATTTCTTAGAATGGAATCAAAACAGCTGAATAATATGTATGCACAAAAAATGATTTAACAATATCACGAAATTAAATAGTGTGAAATTAAACAAATCGGTTTTGTAAACTATTTTGTAAATAATTATGGTAATTCTCTCACTTTGATCCACGGTAATTAAATTAATCTTATCAATTGACGAGAAAGGAATCAGAACAATTTGATCACGAATATGCTTGCGTGTTGCTCGTGTTATCGTATTTGCCGTATTTTAATCGATCACGACACTCAAAATTTAAATGGATAATGAAAAAGCGACATAGACGCGTGTTCCGAAGAGATTTCTTTTTATTTTATGCCGCTACATCGACTTATTCACAAACTATAGCCGTTTAAAGCAGCTGCATCGACATCAAGGGAGCTATTATGGAACTGTTCGGAACGCATTCTGAGTGGAATAATTCTGTTTTTCCTAGAAAACAAAATAGAAATTTAGAGAATCACTTCAATTGAAGTTAGTTTCCTGAAAAACAATATAGATCTATAGGCAATAATACAATTATTTCGATATAATATAATTATATATATAATAATTATATATATAATTATATATATAATTATATTATATTATATTATAATTATATTATATATAATATAATTATTTCGATGGGAATTCACTCCAGTTTCATAATACGTGCCGAGTCTACTAATTTTGTAATTTTTAATGACACTATCAGTTCAGATTTATTTTTATCTTGTTTGGTAATTAGATCACTGTGCTTTTAGCTTTCCTGAGAATATTTATGGCCATTTGATATACTGTCTTTTTTCTTCTGGTCTATTCGTTCAAAATCAGTAGCTAAGTTAGAACTCGAAATTCACGTGCGCGCTACGCTAGCGTTCATTCTCGCGCCGGCGCATTGTTGCGTGCGTGAACGCAAAGTCAATGACCGAGCGACTGCCGGTAGCAAGGGGAGGGGGGAGAGTAAGTCCTATGCTTACCTCAGCTGCGGAGTGGGGGCTACGCAGTAGCGTGACTGACTGCGCATCGCGTACGGCGCAAGGTGATTCCGGAAGCAGTAGTCGCGTGTTCCGCATTCCTTTCAGTCGTCGCGCGTCACCGCAGCTCGCGATAACGCCGGACGGTCTAAAATCGCGAAGTGATACAATCGTTAATAACACCGCTTGTGAACGTCGTAGTGACTTGAAACAAGAGCCATTGGAAAGAGGAAACTACTGCGCTTCCGATCGACGTGAAATCGCCCTTCGGTGAAATATGGACCAACCAGTGTCATGTAAGTACGAAAGACAGTAGTTTTTGTATCTGCGTTAAAGCGAATATTTATCAGTAATTTATTTTAACAATCAATGGAAATGATTGTTTGGATTTTTAATGCAAAATTTTAGTTTTATGTTTTTAATAACTATAAGATAGATCATTGAAAAAAGCAAAATAATAATAATGGAAAGTGTCTGTCTAGCAGCGAATATTTTTTATCACAGCGTCGAAGTTTAAATAGATAATAAATTTAGCTTCGAAAGCAACAACTTTAATTGTTTCTGTTTCAATAACAGATATTCTGGCATAGCTATACTTTAACTCTTGTGACTTTTCTGCTTGTGGCAGTATTTTCACTCGAAGTGATAGTGAAAATATTGCCACTCGAAATTGCAAGAGTGAATGTTTTGTTCAAGCTTAAAGTATTCTTTCGATTCTATACACTGAAAGAAAAACATCTAAAAATTAATATAAATATTTATTTGTTGGATACTAACAACATTATAATACTATTAGCATATATTTTTGAGTGAAACTTCACTATAAGAATTACTATAGATTTTGTCGTTATAGACAATAAACATTGCGACAAGTTTGCGGACTTGAGAAAATTCTGATTTACGCAGAATTGATCTAGATATGATTTTTGTCTGGTGTTTTGATATAACGACTCGACGCAATAATTTGACTTAAAAATATGGTCGGTTATTTATGATGGCTCGCGCGGATGAAATACGACGAGTCCGCGAGACGGTGAGGAGTTAATACCAGTCGCGCAAGTTATAAGTAAGCTGGGCGTTCCGCTGATAGCATTTCGCAAAATACTCATAGCAGGACAGAGCGCAGAGCCAATGAATATTATGAAGCGATTAAGTCGATTTGCGTGCGCTATATAGCAATCGTAATCGTCGGTCGGATAAAATTTCAACGGTAAATTCCTTTGGTGCATACGTCGCGCCACGACGGAGTAATTGAATCTCGACTATAAATGACTCGGAATATCTTGTCCGATAGGAGTAACTGGTTAACGTAAATGTCCACCGTCGGACTCGATTAAAAGCCGCCTCTAAATCTTTCATCGAAGTGTGCATCATTCCTCTGGATTTACATTATTTCAGCGTCACCGACTTACACAGTTCGAGGGGGGAGAAACTTAACTCCTCCCCAGACAATATCCTTTCGCCGAAGGTCAATTAAAATTGATCTTATTTAATTTACACTCAAAAAATTTCATTCTTAGGGGAATCCTCACTGCAAGAAAAAATATCTAAGTAACAATAAAGATATTCAGTGGGTGCTAGTAACATTTATTTATATTAATATAAAATGTTTTTTTTTAAATAAGAAATATATATTTTCCTAAAATCTTAGCTTTCACAAAAGAAATTATTTATTCTATTTACAATAATTTAGATTTAATTAAATATGTTATTAGTACTTACCGAATAAATAAATATGTTTTATTTTTAGACTTTTTTTTTCTTACTTCATATAAGAAGATTGTTCTAAGACCAAAAAGAAAATATTTTAAGCACGACATTTTTTAAGTTAGAGAAATTTCGTTTTTATTTACAGTACAAGTTCTGGTCTTAATAGAAATTTCTTCTGGTTTGCAAGATGCTATTTCCTGCCATCTTCTATCCTAAACCAAAACTTTCGTCGAAAGTATATTCTTCTGACGAAATTAACTATTAATCAGAAATCTATTAGATATTATTAAATTTTTTTTTTCTTTCGAATCAAGAGGAATATGTTTTCTTGAAGCATTTTTACTAGAAGAAATTTCTATTAAGACCAGGACTTGTACTATAGATAATAAACGAAATTCCTTTAACTTAAAAAATATGCTTAGAATATATCTATTTATAGTAATTATTTTTCCATTATACGATTATAGTTACGAAATTTTTTTTCCGTATAGAATTCTTTTTTTTAGTATTAGATATATTTTAGAATATTTTCTTTTAGTTTTAGAAGAATTTTCTCGAGGCCATATATAATAGGATTCTCCTAAGGATGAGATCACATTTGTTTAGATTAATCTAAGTTTGATCTTAGAGTAAAAAATCTAAGATCGATTTAAGATTGACATTTTTGGCTATGTATCGTGGCTTGTTCGGTTTTCTCAAATATTACGGAAACAACCTCGCTTTCGATCGCGCACAGCGCGAAAAAACGCAGAGAAAAGACAATAATTCAAGCGAGATACTCGAACGAAGTGTAACTGAGATCGGCACGCACTATAAAGGATTAAGACAGACAGAAGGGCTTCTTTGATATACGATCTGCGCTTTTATGCACTCTCGAGCGTGTCATTCTGACGGTCGCATTAGCGCGAAGTCGAGATGCCATCGCGCTACCGGCCGACCGCCCCGATTCACGACAAAGTTAGTCAAAGCTCGTACGTAGAGCCAGCTACCGGTTGACAAATCGGCGGTCGACCGACCTGACAGCTAACACCCATTGGCCGTTTTACAGTGATAAATCGCGTCGGTACATCAGGATCTCTACGAGGTCGCGCGTGCATTAGCGACCCACAAGCGCCGAGCGCGTTATTTCTGCGTCGCGTCTTCTCTCGTCCATAGTCCAATTGATTTCACGCCTTTTTACCACGGCGATTTATTATTTCGGTGTGATGGGACTTCCCGTAAAAACATCCTCGCCGCGATTTCATTCGGCACGACGCTTTATCGATTCAGGATTATCGACGCTGCTTCTTATTCTCGACGTTGTGCTCGCTTTCAATCATTCCGTGAAATAGGAATAAGAGAGTCACTTATTCAAATTGAATTGAACAAGGCTAGCAACAAAAAGGAGCGAAATAGAATAAATGCATAAACACTAATAATATTTGTATCTGAAAAGTCCTCTACAATGTGGTCTTAAAATCGTAACATTATTAAATCGATCATATACTTATTTCCCTCGCATAAATTCGTGAAAAATGAGGAGCTTTATTGAACTTGTCAATGAAATTTTTTATTTTTCACGAATTTACGCGAAGGGAACAGATACATGATCGATTCACAGATTAGTATTATATATGTGTGTGTGTGTGTGTAAAATAAATATATGTATATATATATATGTAAAAAAAATGTATATGATATATATATATATATATATATAAAGTTTAAATATTTGTATTTTAAGACCAAAATAATAAGAATGTCCAAAGTATTAAGGGTCGTCTACTGCGGCTGTAGTTACCTTTTAAAGTCGTAACATATATATATATATATATATATATATATATATATATATATATATATATAATCGTATTTAAACACAAAGATAAACATAAAAATATCCAAAGTTAGGTACTAGTATTATTAGTGTTCAGTTATTGATACTTTTACCTTAAGTCTTCTGGCCGCGGTTATTTCGATTGATGACATCAGAAGCGAGAAAATACATGCACAAGATATCCGTAAAGTATATCGAAATAAAAAGATATATTTAAAAAATGATACTTGCAGTCGATTAAATATACCTTTAAGATATTCCGAATATTTTCCTTTTGCTTCTAACAATCCTTTTGCTCTTCAAACAATTTGCAATAAACAACCGCAAAATTAATGTGACAAAATAATCACGAAATGTAGATTAAAAAAGAAGGTTGTATATTACGTTAATTTTACAGTCATTTATTAATTGTTAAAGCAAAAGGAAGTATTTGAAGAATTTTAGAGGTATGCTTAATCAGTTACAAATGTCATTTATTATATATATCTTTATTTCAACATACTTTGCAGCGATTTGGAGATACATTTCTTCACTCTTTTCTGAAAACATAAATCATGATGGCTATGGCGAGCAACCAAGAGCCTTAAATCAGCAACTAGATACAATAGCGAATTGAAAAAAAAAACATTTACGAATAATTGCAAATGATGACGTACACACATGCGCACAGAAAGAACGTCACGCGAAACGTATGCAAACAATCGCTCGACGAAGAATGATAATGCACAGCGCCATTCCACATTTTTTTTCCTTTCGATCGCTTGAATGCCTGTCTCTTCGAGACATTATTCTCGCCATTCTTCATCGGAGACCTTTCGATCGACGGACGTGGAAAGCTAAAAAGTTCGCGAGGTTACGCGACAGGAGAAACGGCGGCAGGGGGTCAGAGGGGGGAGGGAGGGGACTTTAATTCTACATGGCGCGATTTCGCAAAGATCGATATCTCTGGAGATCTTATCGCGCGGACTATAATCGTTAAGTTTTTACCGTATCATTATACGCTCGTCTCGTCGGTGTGCGCGCGCGTTATGAGGAAAATCGCTTGCACCACGTAATATTGACTCGCCACCGTATTATTTATTATTATTCGTAATTACGGTAAGTGAAACGCGCCGTGCCTATCCGCGAACCTGTTTCACAACGCTAAAACGAGAATTCCCTTTAGTGAATAATTACGCACGGCGCAAGGGACGGGCGGTGATTAAAAGAAATATTAATTACGATCGTTACACGTGTCCCGTGTGAATACGGGATGACGCCGCGGTAACATTGTGACAGAACTGCTGACGAGGAGATGCATAACGCGCGGACGTGTGCCATGCGCGGCTAATTTGTCAGAAGAACAGCGAGCGTTCGAATAAATGTCGTCGCGTAATTCTTTTCACGCGTAATCGCATCGAGTCTCGAGGGTGAGACCGTGTTACGTAAGATCATGAAATCATTCGAGCCTCTTTCGAGCTCGCTCGCGCGCGCGATAATCCGGCAGGTGATTAATATCATCGTGTTTTTTTTTCCGCTATTGCTTGATATCGCAACAGACGTAACGTAACAGATTAAATCGATAGCAGGCAGAAGGCAGAAATTCCTGCGAACACCTTGGCAATCCAGTTTCGTCGCGCTGCGGACTAAAGCGTCCCGGGATTAAAGCGGCGATGATGATAAATGCGAAGAGTGGATTTCAATGTAAAGAGGAGAGCCGCTCCTTAATAATGTTTCTCACTTCGTTTATTCTCATTCGCATCGTCGGCCACCTCGGGCGACGCATTATGACTTCTCTTGACGCGAGTTACGCTCAAAAGTTCTAATTGATCAGATTTAATAAAATTTACAATGACCTCGAAACGCGCTCTCAGATATCCTTCGGTTAAATTCGTCTTGCACGCTTTTAAACTGAAAGTATCATTCTATCTTTAACGTTTATTAGATGCCGAAGAAAGATAGGACGGTATTTTCAGCACGAAAGCGCGCAAAACGAATTTAGTCTTCGTTGAAAATTAGATCGTACAACATAGAAAGATATTCTGCTGCTAAGGAAAGCTATTGCTCAATTTACTTTTCTTCTTTTAAATAATAGTTATCTTCAACAAAGAATATTTTCTTGATAGTAATCTTCAAATATACTTATCACAAATTTGAGAAAAATTTATCATCTTCTACTAAAAAAAATTTATCATCTTCTACTAAAAAAAAGAAATTGTTTTTACTTTTTTGACTCAAAATTTCTTTTACTCAAGAGAAGAAATTCTTCTTCTGCTAAAAAGAAGAAATTCTTCTATTCAAAATTTTTTTTTAAAAGAAAAAATTCTCTTTACAAGAATATTATAAGACTTGATCGAAGAAAAAGATGCTTCAACTCTATGTAGCAAGCAGGCCGAATTTTTGTTTTAATTTAATATTTTTGATTGAAATGTTAAACTTATCTGGATTAAAAATATAATTCGGATAAATTTCATGTTTATGATGAACTCATGATAGACTTGCAGACATATAACCTTGTGAAATATTTGAAGCAAGTAACATTTACTTGAATGCAATTTTTTTATATGAACTAATGATAAATTCTGCACTGACAATTCCAGCTGCTCTAGCTGTACCTCTTTCAGCAATAACCGTGTTGAATTCTATTTTCAATCGCGGCCCCACGACCAAAACAATTCGGCAACAAGATCCGCGTCTTATCGTTTGGCTGTCGTTCGCATAAATAAACGTCACGCGGCAACGTGACACGTTTATTCGGCGTAGAATCGGCCGGTTCTGCGCCTTCTAAGTGTATGTCGCGAATCGACTCGTAGATTGCATCTATCTGTGGCCTACCATTGCGGAGAAATGGTTGTGGGCGGGTACCCGGGAACCCGTATTGGCGACACACAAATCGCACCTTGTTGGTAAAGCAGCTGCGAAGCAGTTGCCGTACAAAAACGACCGCTAATTTTCTCTGGCTGTTGCTTTAATGGCGCGTTGCTTTCAGTCAGCGCGATTGCAAATTTCGAGAATTTCCAGATAACGCATGTATGCGTCATGACAGCCCGCACGTCGATAGTAACCTAACCTTACCTGAAGGTTATTACATAATTCACTTCTGCCTATTAATTGCATTTATCTTGCATAACGGCCGCCGGCAAAAACTCATGTGTTTTTCATAGAAAAACGACTGCGGAATCTTGTCGGGTGCAGGCTATAACGTGTCCGTAATGATTGAAAGTGTTTGGCAACACACTCGTATTAGCATCCATTTTACGAGCACGCCACAATAGCCACGTTGTGCGAATACTGGAGCATTAACATATCCACATAAGGTCGCTCGTAAGGCTCGTAAGGTTCAAACGAGCTGCCTTATCGAAACCCGCAACAGCTCTCCCCCCAGAGGGAGAGAAACAGAGAGAGAGGGAGAGAGAGAGAAAGAGAGAAAGTGTATCGAATGGCGCGAACATTAATACGAGGCACGGCGAGCATGAACCGGCTCTGATTGAATATGTCACATGTCACCCGGTATATTTGCATCCGATATGCTCGACGGTGTGCGTTCATGGCGATGATGCATTACCGGCGGCTTGTCTCGCGGTGACAGTCCGGGGTAAATCAATGCGCGAGCAGCTAATAATAAGTGCCGTTGTTACGGTTTCTTGTTGTCGCCGGGCGTGTAACATCGCGGACAATAAAACCCGGGGGCGGCCGGCGCCTTTAATCGACGCGCTCGCGTGGGTGAGCTGCTTTTTTTCTTTTTCGTCAATGGCACCGTACGTCGATCAGCAGAGTCCGATTGCGCAGGCGGAGAAACGTGCGAGCAGATCCGCGACATGAATTTCCTCGAGTGCATTGCAACGAGAAGATTGGGATGATGCTCTCTAAAGTACAACTAGTGTATTCTTTACTGAGATGCTGTACTCTTAATCGGGGTGGTTTTATTTTATAAACTTATTTCCACTGGTCAAAATCAGTGAAAGTAAGACACGGAACAGTGAAGTGCGAGTGTTTTCACTGATTATCGGTCTGAAATGGTTCTTTTTCCTGAAATGATTCAATCAGAAATATTTTTGTTGATTCACTGTAATGGGACCGCGACATTAAGGCCAGCCGCGAGATTAAGGCTAGATGAAGTCGGAAATAAATTTTTATTTTTAGAACGTTGACCGAATTCTGCAATTAGCGAACGTAGAGGCATAATCCGAGTGCACTGCCAACGATTCTTATCGCTCGTATTTTGTGCGACGCGAAACCTTAACGCTATATTCATTGCGACGAGTGGGATATGAGGCTCGTGTAAAGTAAGTTTTACTTCGTGGAAAATGTTAGGTTATCGATAAAATCTCTCTCTCCCTCTCTCACTCAAGAGAGCAAGAGTACGTAGTCTCCACGTCTTTATTTCATGCCTGATTTTCGAGGCGACGCGAACATTCATCTTCCACGGGAGCCAGCGGAGATTTTACGCCGTGCAGTCGTTCGTTCTCGCTCGTGAAACGTCTCGCCTACTGTCCGTGTACGAGAACGATAGCAACGTCCCGCTGACTTCGGAGATGACTCGAGTGACGGCTTTACGAGACGCGAACGTGTCCCCTCAGCGGCACTCGAGTGACGTTTTACTTCATCCGACGTTTCCTTGCGCGCCGACGCGTAGATTACGATTTTACGCTCACGTGGATCGACGGCCGTAGATCGCTGGTCGAGTTCGCGACTAGAGACCCATCTTAGATTATGTCCAAGCTCCTCGTAATGTTCGCGGCAGTCGATGACAAGCCCCATACGAGGATAAAAAGGCGAGAACGTCGGCGGTCTGGTGAATGTTACGTGTACACGCCATTTCGTACGAGTCGATGAAATACGAAGAAGCGGAGCTTGCGCTGCTTAATCCCCGACGTCGGCGTCGTCGAAAACATCCGGTTAATACCCGTTTCTACCAACGTCGATTGAATCTTCTGATCTTAATCTCAGAAGACAAAATTGTTTTTTCAGTAAAAAAACAACAATACTCGAGAATTTATTAAAAAAAAAAAAAAACTAAGTGAGAGGATATATCTGACTTTTATATATATTTTATATCTATTTTATTTTCAAACAATAGAATTTTGTGATTCATTTTAAAAAAGAAATTTTTTATTAAAATTCCTTTTTGTTTTATTTTATAAAAAATAAATTAAAACAGAAATAAAAATTCTTACAGAATTACGAGAGACTACAATGCTATTTTCTAAGAAAATTTTGTCATTCTCCTAATTAAACTATTGTACAAATGTGAATCATGTAAGTCAAGCCCAACAGTTGCAGGTAATAAATGCTGCGACGTAATTTCCGCACAAAATATAATTATAAATCTATTTTTTATACAAATATAATTATTATTATCATAAAATTAATTAAAATAAATTACTTAATTAATATACGAAATTCGAACATATTTATTCTTTTAGCAGTTTTCTTTAAATAAATTTCTGAATAGTTGCCTTCTTGATGTGAAGAAGTCATTTATCCTCTTAAATCTTTGAATAAAATTTAAGTTCGGGTGAAGATTTAAAATCGACGTTGGTAGAAACAAGCATAGGAAAGTAATCACCGGCGACTCGGTGTCATTCTCTTCCCTCGTATATATTCGTTCCTACTGTTTCATCTATGAGTAGCAAACAGTGAGGTGTACCCACGACGATCATTCGAGACGGAGAAAGAGAGAGAGAAACCCTTTGTGGAAACAAATTCTCGTCTATGGACTTCGTTAAATTGAGGCAAACAACGATCGGGGAGGAGGGCGAGAGGATAGCCGAGCTTAAAGTTCTCCAAAGCCTCCCGATTATTTACCGTTCACATGTTCCCTAATATTTGACCACGCTACGCGCCGTACATAAGAAGGAAAAGTTACATTCCGTTCACACAGCCGGGCACGCGTTACCGGCCTCGAAGATACGAAGTCGAGGTCTCCCATGCCACCGCTGCCGCCATCTCGCCGTCCACTCCAACGGGAGGAAAGACGGCAACCCTTCTTTCTCTCGGGGCCGGACAAGATACAGAAACAAAAGATCGACCACCACCACCTAAACAAACGTATCCCTTCGAGAGCCGAACCCTCGAACGGAGTCCTCTCTCTGTCTCAGCGATTTCAAGCGACGCGGTGGCTCTCAGCGCTCGGCTCGGTTCTCACAGTAATTATATGGATTTTAGAGAGCCTCGAGAGGAGACAGAGCGAAAGAGAAAGAGAGACGCGAACCGCGCGAGAAAGAACAAACAGTCGTCACGGATAGGGGGAAAGCGTCTTCGTGTGTTTGCGCTCGGACTCTCACACGATACCTCGTCGCTGGTCGTTTTGGATTAGCACGGGCGAGAACGTGCCGAAAATCCCATGTCGGGCCTATACGCTTTCAAAGTACATTTCTTCCTTGGCTTGAGATTTCGAACCTTTCTCATTGTTCGCAGCAGAACCTACGAAACTTCACGCGTTTCCGTAGAACACTCGATGTGGTTCCGAAACGAGCCACCTCCTGATTCTCATGAAATTCGGTGAAATGGACCTAAATACTCCCAAGCGAACATATCTAACAGACAGTAAAGAGATTAACGACAACTGTTGGAAGGTTTTTTCGTTATTCTAGTTTTTGACGGAATCATTACGGTTGGGTGGGTGTTAACTTATTTCGCTTAACGTGGTCGATCGCGTAACAATTTGTAAAAATAGATATAAATAGGTAGAAGTAAAGAGAAAATCGAGAAGCGATCGCACGTTAATATCGCGATCAACTCGCTATGTTTCACGAGAGGAACTTTGTGGACGAGTGATTGAAACGATAATTATCGGGCGAGACCGTTTATTAAAAAGCTGGGGGAGGAACGCGATCAGGTAGCACCGAGAGCTCGAGTTAAGAGAGAGAGAAAAAAGAGAGAAGAAGAGGGAGGAGAGAGAGAGAGAGCTCGCGCGAAGGCGGCTTAGGGCTCTTAATGAAACTGGCTACATCAAATCCGGCATTAAGCGAGCCATTTCGTGATACCAGGCGATTACGTAGCCGCTGGCCACTGCGACCAAGCACCGGTCCTCATTTGCGGCGTTACGGAGTCTGGTCGCCGAAGTGGCACGATAAAAGCCGGGGGAAGATACCGTCGCAGAATATACGCCTGACGAAGGCCGGGATATGCAATTAAAGAGCGTATGCGCCTTAAAAAATGCACCCAACAACGGTACATACACGCGCGACAGAATGTTGCGACCTGTTTAACGGCCGTGGAAATGGAAGAGATTATACACCTGAATCGTGTATTTTATAACTGAAAGGTTAGCGCGTGAGATAAAACCTTTTAATTTTCGGGCTGTGTCTTCATTCCGAATTGCTCGCCACGAGCGACCTCTCCATGACTCCGCTGGAGAGTTCAGTAATCGTTCGTCTTATAACTAATAGCACGATAAAGTTATCTCGGCTTCTCCCTTTCTCTCGGTCGATCAGGATTTTCTAATCTTGATTTTTACGTAGAGAAAAGTGTGTAAAGAGATAGTTGATGTATTCTCTCTTCGCTCGCGCGGATTCACGCGATTTTCGGCATAATTTAATAACGCTGAATGTATATTCGTCGAATTCCACCAAACCCGCCGTCTCACGATTCCGCCGGCGTGACTCACAAAAGAATAACACCGCTGAAACTGTGACGGGTGGCTTTCTACTACAGCGGCTGACAGCGGAGCGCGCACTCCAAAGAATGCTTTATCTCGTTAACGAACCACCGGATCTCGACCTGTAATTCGTCTAATGCCGCAACGTGCGCGACACGTGTCGCGACTGCCCGCGCAGAAAACGCAGCCGGACCTGAATGCGCGTTAAACGAACACCTCCTTGTATTGTCGCACGTCGCGTTACTGTCGCGCTCACAAATCGTCTCGAGTACAATCGCAAACGAAACGCAAGGATATTCCAGTCGGCACGCGCGCTGCAGTTTTAGATTACATTACGAAACGAGAAGAATATGACTTACTCTCTAAATTTCTTGGGGTGAAATTTCAATCGAGAAGTCGAGTGAAAGCCGAGTCACTCAAATTCGAGTTATCATTTACTCCTATAGAGTGATTTTTCCACTCTGAATCATTGAATGAATGTTTTCACTCGAAATTGAAGAGCGAATCTGATGTACGGTGATCTGATTGCATTTGGAATCTAATCCAAGACTCCTGTCTTCTATAGCATGGGAAGCTGTCACAGTTGCTTCTAGACAACGTTACCACTTTTTCGGAATAGTTAACAGTCATGATGCACGAATATGTAGATGGTCAAGATTTTTAATTGATACTAGTAGAAAAAATGTTAAAGCTTAATTTCGGCGCAGAATGTATACATACTTTACCGTTAAAGGAACATATTCACTCTAATTACTAAAGTGGTCGCTTATAAGGAGTCAAAATTATTGTAAGCTTAATGGAAACATTTCCTTTTGTGATTTCGAGTGACAAAATACTGCGACTTTACACTCGCTTTGAGTGAAATTACTCTAATACTAATTTGAGAATAGATAAAATTGTGTTCTATACAACCTCCTCATCAATCGCATCCAAAATCGCGACATCACGGGTGTCCGTTTCAACGAAAATAAATTTTTCATGGAGCATGTGGATCATCTCGTGTTTGTAACATTGCTCGGTGAATCGACCTGTACCAACGGTGCAGTTTGCGTACGAAGGAGAGTCGAGGAAGCGGCTCGCCACGGGAAGAAGAGCGAACACTACGACGACGACGACGACGACGACGACGACGACGACGACGGAAATACGAAATGCCCGAGGACTAAAACGAGCAACGCGACCACACCTGCGAAACACTGACAGTTCTGACAGTCGACAGGATTGTGGGCGGCAAGGTCGTGAGTTCCTTCTGGCGCGCTTGCAATTCACCGGGAAACAAAAAGACCGTATGCAACCAGGCCCCTTTAACTCGTCCTTTGCCGCGCCGCAGGAGAAGCGTCCCTAATCGATCTCGGGTCACGCCACCCTGCAACACATTTAGCACACTGGGGAGCGGCGCGTTCACATGTGTCGTCTGAAATTCGAATCGGTCCCACTTCGTCCCCGTAATTAGTTCGCATAATATGAAAACAAAGCAGTATACACGCTTGTGCGCGTTCTATAATTATTTAATGATATGTTCGGTAATTGGGCAGTGATTTTTCACTCATAGTGCAACGCGAATAGCCCTATGAGCCTTTGTACCGCGTTAAAATAGCCCTCATTACTTCAGGTCACCGTGTTCTCATGAATCAGTGTTGTAACGGGTTATTTGCGCGGATTCTTGCGATTCCTAGATGCCAAAAGTCTACGCGACGGTTTGGACCTGGCGCCTCGATGTAGTGAGCCGCGTCGTCGCGTCGTCGTGCCAAGGATTTCTTGGAATCGGAGGGAACTAGCTTTGATCATAGATCAGGAAGATGTTTTGATTTCGCCCGCCGCCGAAGACATGCTTTGACACGGAAGGAAATTACAGATGCTAATACGGGCTAATGTCTTTATGCCAGCCCCGCGTAGATTTCAGACGCAAAAATAGAGACGCGATGCTAGAAGAGTGTTATGATTATTATAAATTTTTCTACTCTCTTAAAGTGAATCAGTAAAAAGGTTTCTGATCGAATCAGTAAAAGAACTATTTGGTCGATAGTCACTGGATACACCGCGAATTCAAATATATTATTTGGGCTAAATATCTGGTACTTCAGTTATAAGTATAGCATTTCAGTGAAAAATACTCATTGCTCATCTATTCTCTTTAGAGAATAGTTCTTTGTATTAAGATTCCTTTAGTAAAGAAAATAGCGGAGCTAGTTGTTACATATTTTACATACTGATTAAAAAAAGATATATATAGTATTCTTTTAACAATCTGTACTAGAGAAAAATATGCTTCTCCATTTATTACGTGAGATAAAAGTTTTGTGACAACAGGCCCCGTGTGACTTGTAGACCCAGTTTCTCCTACTTGGCAATGTTGTATTGTAACGTAAAAGGAAAAATGATACATCGAGAATTCCTGCGTATCATATCCAAATAAAAGAATATTTTTAATTTTACTGTTACTTATATATATTGGCTCCATATGAAAAAGATAATTTTCACAATATTTTGTAAGCATACTCAAGCAATTAAAAGTGTTCTTTCATACAAGCATCTTTTCATTTGGAAATGTCACGCAAGAATTTTAGACATGCGTCTTCTCGCTTCTGACGTTATTAATTTAGAGTCCCGCGGCGAATATCCAGAAGCCTTAAAATATTTTCCGTATCACAAGGACTTCTTGAATGATATATCAGAGTCGAAAGTAACGCTTTTTCTCCCGCCGTGGAAATAATTCTTGCGAGGTCCTGTTCAGAAAGCAATGCCCAACGGACACCGAATTAAAAAAGCAAACCAACGGCCACCTGTGGTCGTCGTTTCAACAAGCTTCGTTAAGAGTATTTATAGATCCTCAGAAGAAGCACGAAAGTTTAATGTATGAAAATGTATGTTAAGTATTATAACTGAGCCACGTGACTACGTTCACACGCGTGCTTCGAATAGCGCGCGCAGCCGTCGGACGGCGCTGTGGACCCTCGAAAGGAACTCCGGACGATTCATCGACTTTAGATCTAAACTCTCTCTCTATTAATTAAAACACGTCGAAAACACGCGGCTTTGCCTCTCAGCGCGCCTCGTAACTTCATAAAGTACTGAAAACATACATCTCTTTGATGACATGTCGTTAGATATATTCACACTGAATACATCAACGACAACGCAGAATAGTTTTGAACGGAATCATATACTTCAGCTGTGAAAACTCTTCTCTCCTCTTTCTCTTTATATATATATAACGAAAAAAGTTGCGAGAAAAGGTATTCGTTGAGTGGAAGTAACATCGGATTGACGATTCATGATCATTCCTTTACGATTACAATCACCGTTTTCCTTTCCTTGTCGTGAAATCACGGTCGCAAAGAACGTCAGACATATGTTAATTATTAAATAACGAAAAAAATGCAGTTCTTATGGGGATTACGAGACAAGACGACGTTCCCGCGGTAAATCAATCGACGTGCGTATAAAAAAACGTACGAATGCGAGATTTGTTTGATGACTCGAAATACAGACTGAATCTCTTAGTAAGCTTTTAAGTGCTTCCTTAAACAGAGCAACACGTGTGTGCATTCACGAAGGGAGAGAGACCCTCGCGATGGCCCACACGTCGAAGTAATGAGTAAGATTGCGTCAGTGTGTTAATCCACTGTACGGAAATTTAATAACGGCACGATGGCCTGTTCGCGCGCGTTACACGTTCGATAAAATCTGATTTACGAGCCTGCGAATCTCACGTCGATTAAAACCTCCGTTGTTTATCGGTCTTCATTGTTAGCAAATTTACATAATTTACATAATTACCTCGCTCTCGCGAAGGTCCCGAGAAGGATGCAGATCGAATTACGAAATTTTGTTTCGTTCAGAATCGCTTAGAATCCGCAACTGAAATTCGAATAAACCTTCAATCGCTTTAGAAAAAAAAAGAAAATATATTTCGATATACCAAAAGAACATATATTTTTTATTTAAATTCTATTGGCGTGATACAAATTCCATTGGCGTGATTCAAATTCTATTTGACTACATGTGATAAAATCGTACACGAAGAGAAAAGTTACTATAGAATCTTGTAACCGAGGAATAGATCAACATTTTGTCGTAATTGACTATCATTTCATCTCATATGTGCTATTTATATTTTAGGAACCAAGACGTGCTATTAACAAATTTGCTATATTTCTAGCGAAATTTACTATATATGTTCCTTAGCAAGATTTTCAAATTTAGACGGGCAATCGGTTCTTGGACTACTAAAAGCATAGTAAAATAGAAAATAATTCATATTAAAAAGAATTATAATATTCACTCCGTGTAACGTCATCGTGAATGCTCGTTGGTTCTGCGTGTCGCTATTCCGAAAGTTTCATTACTCAAATCGAGATTCCTCCGTGCGATCTCCTGTAGTTCCTATTCGCCTGGCACGTACACGTGTACATGTAGCGAACACGAAGGTGCTGACCCGTCGCGACAGGGTGCACCGCGGGACGTCGTTGCCTCTACATCTTAACCTCGGCTCCGGGTCGCTCATCTGGTAGAACTGGATTTTTCCTAGGATATTTTTTAAATGGGCGGTCTGTGTCGCCCTTTTGGGTCGTGCCATTCGATAATAAATTTCTTAGATCTATTAATCCGCATACATATGACGAGCAAATAAGTGCCGTGTAATAGCCGACTGAGAAATTACCTCACGGAATAAGAAAGTGGCCTAGAAAAAAAAGATAATGCGGCCCAAAGATATGTCATAATTAAGAAATGTACTGAGATTTAGAGTAAATATGTTATTATTACCCCCACCGAATAAATATTTTGTATTTTTTAAATTTTTTTGTCGATGTGATTATAGATAATCAGTTATTAAATTATAAGAAAATCCTACCGTCTGAAGCGTTACGACGCCAAAAGATACGGGAATTCATTATCGATCATATGGAATTTTATTGATTGTAAACGTCGCCGAAAAAAAACAGACGATTAATAAAATCGTCGAATTGATCGGTGTCTTTAGATGTCGGGCCTTGTATAGGAACGTTTTTGCGAGATTCATGCGCGATTTTGCAACGGATTTCGACGAATTTGATCGAAATTCTAAGCCGAGCGTTTCTCATGATAGCGGCGAGCGTCGATCGCCGCGGATAACGAAAAAGTGGGTTAATGACGTTGTAGCACAACGCGACATGGTCGCTCGGCGGACACCAGCTTTCACACTTGTCGCGACATGCATACGCACCTTTATTGAACACCCGTCATTCGGCCAGACGCCATTCAGAACCGATAAATCAGAACGAGAACGGTAGCACTCGCGAGATCGGTGCGGCGCGGCTATGCGTACGATACAACGAAATCGACGTTCTGGCGCCGTCAAATGACAGGTCTCTGTTGACACGACAGCGACGACGACGACGTTGTTTGCACACTTGGTCAACGGCATTCCGTACGAAGGTGCGAACGACCGTGGACAGCCTATACGAATTTCCTTAACTAATGTGAATAATGCGTGTCGTTCGCGATGAAATTGCCGTAATTATGCAAGAATGATCAAATCTACATGGAATAAGTTGCGAAAAGAATAAAGATCAAAATTTGATACATGATTTAAAAGATACAGATAAGACTAGGATTACTTCAGAATCGCCCAAGAAATCGAGCATAGTCAATTTTTTCTCTTTAAGAGTATTTGTTGACAATCCTTAAAAAATGCGTAATCAAACGACACAACCAACAGAAAATACAATTGTCCTTTTATTAATTTTAGGCACCTATAAAGCTTGGATCTTTTTCTCAAAAAACTCAAAAATCATAATTTTGTGGATTTTGGGTCATTCTTGCATAACTATATGATCTAATAGTGCACGTCTCACGAAAAATCGTAATCCTGAAGGCACGCTAGACGAGGCGAATCCGTAGGGCCGCGTATTCTGCGACGCGTTCTGTTGAGCAAGGTGTATTACACGGCGCGTTACGCGAACACCATTAATAAACGGTACGGACGATTATGTAAATGACTGCGGCGAGCGGTAATCGACATCAAAATCGATAGGTAAACGCGACTTCCGCAGGCCGGTGCGTCGTCGTATGAGTTGAGTATCCGCGCGCACGGCAACGAGTATCAACCGAAGTGCCGGGGCTCTGACCGAGCCGTATTCTTAAATTATAGGATACGACGTGAGAAAATTACGAAACGCGACCGCGCGCAGGCTGTAATAGATTCGCAGGTGCAACTCAGCGCGCGCGAGAACCTTGGATAAGATCGCACTTAATTGGAATCCGGAACGACGTGTCGGAAGGGTAGATGCACGCACGGAAAAGCAATTCCGTTAATGTAACTGAATTTTCTGTTGCTTGGAAACCAGATGAGCAACTCAGTTGTAGGAACAGGAAGATTCCTATAGGAGGCTTCTAGTCAGTCAATTGCTCTCAGTTGCTTTAACTGAGCTTTAATGCAACTAAATGTTCAGATGAGTGTTTTCGGCCACAGTAACTGGGATATTACATTTCTCGTTAGCGAATTTTTCGTCTCGTTCAATTACGAGAATTGAAATTTTTTTCCGTGGGAAACTTAAAATTCGCAACGAGTGTCGTCGCGATGCCGCGGTCTGTTCTCTCTAAAGTACAATTAGTACATTGACAAAATTTTATGATAAAAGGTACACAATTTTGATAAAAATAAATAAATTTTGATAAAAATTTTATGATAAAAGGTATACAATTTTGTAATCTAGGAATAGATCAACATTCTGCAGTCATTAACTATTCTTTTATTTTATATGTGTGTGTATTATTTATATTTTAGAAATTGAAACATGCTATTAAAAGACTTGCTATGTTTTCAATGAAAAATCAGCGTATACAGATTATAAAATATTTCTTTTACAGACTCAGTCAGTAACATTTTTACTAAATCACTTTAAGGGAATTTGTCTAGGAAAAGGAATTTTCAGATTAATAGCTCGGTTGTTCCCGCCAATGTTTAACATTACGTCCTCGCGGAAGATAATATTATCTCCCTTTGTAGAATTCATCTGTCATGCGCTTAACTATGACAAGATGCATTAGAGACAGAGAGGCAAACCAGTTCTCTAGCTAACCCTTTGATTAGGAAGACGATGCTATCGCCAGAGCTCGATAATGGAACGAACGGTGAACGAGACAAATCGGCGCGATCGTTCCCGACAATGACAGTTCCCCGTAATCTGCCCCGCAGGCTACTCGGACTGGACAGAAGAAGATGTTGCCTGTAATTGCCGACGGTAACATCGCTGTAACTCGTGTGCTTGTCCGCGACAAAGAGAGAGAAAAGAGCGGCAGTCCGACGTCGTTAAATCGCGCGACGATCAATGATCCTCTCACGGCCCTTCTTCCCGTCCGTCGCCCTCGCACCGACTCGAGCCCTCATCCTCGCTCTCTCGCTACCGGTTCAAGCAGGGCGCTATTTCCAAGAGGATTTCGCGTTACCGCTGTAATAAGTCGCGTGGTGAAGGTAAATGGTAGATTTAATCAATGATGCTTCTCTCCTCTCCTCCCTCTCTGAAACGCATCTTCGTTCCAGCTGTTAACGAGTGTCTTTTCAATCGCTCGCGAAGTGTCCTCTCGATGTTCTTTAGCTTCATCTGATATTATTAAGTGGCTTAGTACTTTCATTCGCCTATATGTTAAAACGCGTTAATATACGACAGGAATTATTATCGTTAACGCTTCAATCTTTTCGTGAAATGTTATCGAACTGCTTCTGGAATTAAGCAGAATCAGACCAGAAATCTCGAATCAGGATATGCAAATAATTTATTACTTTCTTCATTAATTATCATGTTTAATGGATAATTAATATGAGATATTGGAGGCCATTTAATTAACGACTAATATGAGTAAATTCAGTAGATTCAATCGAAGATTGTTACGATCGAAGTAACGATTGATACGATCAATAACTTCCTCAAGGGGTTATCCTTGAGTAATTGAACGCTCCTCGATTGAATCAATTGAATTTGCTCATATCAGTCATTAATTATTGAATTGTAACATATTGATTCAAATCAGTTATTAATTAGAGAACAATTTAATTGATATTTTTACAACTCTGATCTAAACAACAGCATCTAGGATATGGATAACACTTTGCTAATGGCTACGTTCAGCGGAGAAAGCTGCTTTACAACTGTTGTAATATTCGTGGATTTGATTGGTGTATACTCTTGTTCTTGTCTAAGAATCTAAGAGCGTGTTCCAATCAGATTCACGAATTCTACAACAGTTACAAAGCAACTTTCTCTGCTGTACGCAGCCAATCTAACAAGACCAAGTGCCAATCCTTCCAGCCTAAGCTGGAACATTTGGTCTGTTCTTTTCAGCTGCACTGCTGAACTGGTGCAATAAGTTAGAGTGAGAAAACATACTTGTTTCACTTTAACTTATTATACCAGTTCAGCAGTGCAGCTGAAAAGAACAGACCAATTGTTGCACACATAAATCATTGCCGCGCTTTTTAATTTTCTTGGAATCTCGTCGGTGTTTGGCGCTCGAAGATACCCGCGCGTGTACTCGAAGGATACTCTTTTCCTCGAGACGCGGCGCGCAAAGTGGCCGGCGACTACCTGCCGAGAGGAGTGTAGAGGTGCGCGAGAGTGTGACCGTTTCACGCGGTATTTCCGGCGCCATTAAACGGTCAGCCTAGTCAATGGCCACTTGGCTGGCGGCCGTGTGTTTGCTCGTCAAGTTAGCGAAATTCCTCACACGAAACCGCGTGTACCCGGCCTGGTCGTGACTCGATATGTCGCGACTCTACGTACCGGGTGACAAATCGCTTATTATTTCTCACTGTGGAAACATACGTGGCGAGTCACGAAGTTAATTTTGAGATGCGTAAACAGCCTCCGATGAAATTCAACTAAAGTGAGAGAAATATGAACCTCTAATATCATCTTCTGTGAGAGGATAATAATGTTTGACAACGCACATGATCAATTATCCCCGGTACTACGTACGCGGCGAATCAATCTTCCATGCCGAACCAATTATTCCTTTATTCCAATTATTATTAATATTATTCCAATTATTATTAATATTATTCCAATTATTATTAATATTAATGATATCTATTTTAATTTAAAATGATAATCATTTCCCATCTCAATTATTTATGCTATTCTTTTTCTTTTCTTTTAAATATTGCAAAAAATATAGCTAAAAGTCGGATATTTAACACTGTTTAACAACGTTATTATCCTATCACAATATAAAATTTAATTTCGCAATAAACAATCGCGAAAGACTTTTACAGGCATATATTTCTCTCACTTTAGTTAATTTTGAGAGATTGTACATTAAGTTTGGGCGTAAATTATGATACTGGTTACGATAAACAAGTTAGAAAGTTCACAGAATTTTCTGGTTATCTTTTCTCACTTCTCTTTCATCAGAGCTAAGTCTATCAATCTGTCACGTAATGAAATGAGAATTTCATGCAAATTGTTATCTCTTTTAAACATTGCATTTATAATGAGTTCAAAACAGATACGACAACTATCTCATAATCTAATTATTGTTTTCTGTATATTTTAATATTAATTTACAATATTTTACACAGATTATTCATTATCTATGCGAAAAAAGATCGTGTATACATTACGTGGACAATACGCAAATAATTCGAGTCGACGTAATCTTGAAATCTGCAACACAATCTTACTGTGCATAATGTGTATCGCGATATTTCGATAGTCATTGATCATTTGCGGCAGTAGCTAAATCGCTTACATTAATTTTTGCAAACTTGCCGATATGTCTTGTCTTTATTGTCGCTAGTCATCCGAGTTCCTTTTTACCTCATACCTTTTCTCTCCCTTCGTACTCGTTCGCTTTTTGCTCGAGTGTAGACGCGACTTAGCGTTACCTTTCGAATGGCGTGTCTGCTTCCTTCGCGAGGAAGAAAATCTTATCCGTTTGCTGAGGTTTTCCTCTTCGACAAGGATGTAGTCTGAGTGGATAATAAGGATTCGCGTACCTCGGTAGCCGTATCGCTTAAGCGCGTCTCGTAAGTAGACCCCTTCTGCGATTGCAAAGCGTTTAAGTGCATGGATGAGGCGATTACAAGTGCTTTAGGAATACCTGCTGCGCGTGTAAAGTACACGACGAATATGTTAATCTGTTGCCGCTGAAATGTACTCATTGGAAAAATCTCGCGAGCCTCTGTCGTCCTCGACGCTCCTTTGCGTTTTCCTCGCTCGTAACTAACGAGTTTTGCGACATGATACATAACACACTTGAGTGCACACGTTCGCGCTACGCAAGTCTATACTTTCTCGCGAATTTTAGGAAGGGAACAAAAGTTGACCGCAAAAATTCTCTTAGAAAAGAAACTAGTTTTATTAATCGTGTGTTTCCGTTTCCACGAGACAATTTCAGCTAGCTAACGATCCCAACACACTTTTAGCGAAAACATCTCGCGATTCTATCGTGCATTCTACAATTTAATTGAAATAATTGATTCGATATATTGCCGTATCTGTCGCGGAGTTTCAAAAAACTCGCCAAAAAAACTCGGCGCTCTCACGAAATTTCGATGTAAAATCCACACGCCGAACTCAGCTATCCGGAGTGAGATACTGTGGCAATAATAGGGTACGAGATACACGTATCAGACGGAATCAAGTGTCGAGCACATTAGTACCTGAAGCAGTAGTCTCGAAGGCGCCGCAAACGCTCGGCGTCTCCTTTCATCCGCTGTGGCGGCTTATCGTGGCGTCACAATAACATAGAGAATTTATTGACGCTCGGCGTGGCGCGGGCTCCTCGTGGTCTTTGATTCCCCACCCGCAGCTGGAGAACGTAACGACGCACGTTGTGTTTCCGACACACGGAGATGATCTCCTAGTATCGGGCTGAAGTAAATTCACTTTGTCAGTGCGGGCGGGACGGTAAATGAACGGGACGTTGCATCCACCGCTCCTTTCGCTTGTCCCGACGAATTAAACTCATTTTTCCTAGCGTCTCTTTTAAACGTAATTGGAACTCGGGTAATTGAAACACGGAGATCATGCGTAAAGGTTTCATGTTGGAGAGACTAGGCCACCGGTGGTGTAATCCTCGTCGTGCAATCTTCTAAAGATGAGAGATTATTCCGCGGCTTGGACTTCCTAAACTTCTCAAAATTCTAAACTCAAATAGACTATCACGATAACGGCAATTTTTTCAAATTATATTTATGAGGCACAAATTTTTTTATTGAGCTAATCATTAAATTTACATCATATAATAATGTCAAATTTATGTTATATTAATGTAGCTATAAATTTACTAAAAGTTGAAAAAACAAAAAGAACTCTTTTAAAACAAATCAGAAGTTAAAATAGGGAGACTAATAAAATTATGCGAGGGTCTGCGAACTGGACCGATACGCGTTTGATTATTTTTTATTGTATTCTATATTAATAAATTTATAAATTTCCCCTCATAACCTACGGAGGACATCCAATAATTATATTAATAATTTTATTAGTTTTACCGTACCTGTGCTTGAACTCTCATAGGCCCTATTTTAACTTCTAATTTGTTACTAAAAGTTAGTAGTTACACAGATTTTCATATTATATTTTGCGCAATTAAGATCCGTATTAATTATTGTTACTTGAAAGTTATTCCAGATGAGATACTTAGACTTTGAATTTAGAGTCAGATATGAATTTTTTAGTTAAAAATCTCGTATGAGCACACAAATATAATATCGTCTATATTATATAATATAAATAAAAAGTTCAAATCTAACTCTAAATATCTGTGCATCTCACGTGATATCTCACTGAACATCCCACAAATTTCAAGTAATGCCTATTAATACGGACAATATTGTGTTTTGAGCCAATTTTCATCATCCTTTCATATTCCTTTTCCATAATTTATTTCGTGGAACAATTTTTTATTTCATTCTATGGAACAGATATGAGTGGCGTATTGATCCATACAGGGCGCAATCTTTCCAAATCAACTAACAAAGTTTCTGGCAAATTTACATACATCTGTTTATCTTGGAGGTTTCGCCCAATACATAATTGCGAAGGAGCCAAGTAATAAGAACGAGCTATATATGGATCGATCGATATTCCTGTGTTCCCTTTTTCTCCTCCCTCTCCTGTCTCTCTCCCTTTCTCTCTCTTTGTACTACTGCTTGCACCAGCGGAAAAGAACGCTCACACACGAAACGTCCGATTACACTCGCGCGAGTTGCGACGAGTGACACCGACGGTAACGAGAAACGATTCCCCAAACGAAAACGCTATCTCGTAATCGTGCTTGCGCGACTGCACACGGCCGTTATCGGTGACGCGGCGGCGCCAAATGTAGCGACGGACATGCGTAAACTCGTTGGCGGCGGAATTTCGACGCGAGGAGACAGGGTCCGTATATCGCATGTATCCGGAGTAATATACCTGTCGGATTACCGCTCGGAAATCGCATCTCAATTAACGCAACTGTCAGCCGGCGCGACGGTGCGTTTAGAACCGACTTACACCGCGTCCAACTTTGTTGGCAAAACGACGCTTCTCGACGCCGGGAGACATTGCGCGATCGCGTAATCCGTAAGGCTCGCCTTCGTAATCCGCGTATAATCCGACGCATGGCACAATAAATACGCGCTGTCGACACGCGGAATACTTCTGCGGTATCTTCCTATAGAATAATGTGCGGTATTTATATGTAACACGCGTATAATATATCGCCCAATATATTGTGAGGCGAATGCGACGAGAGCCGTTGGAATTCGGAGGAAGTTCCGAGAAGCGCGATATAAACGAGCTATATCTAAGCGTTCGATGATTTGTCGGTGACGTGAGAATTCGGTTAATAAGGATTCGTCATATTAGACTTTGCGACGAGCCTTCGTCGGCGAGCAATATTTCTAGACGTTTAAGCCTAATCTATAATGTACTCTTTGCTTCCTGTTTCTTTTTCTTTATCTCTTTCTGACTCAGCCTTAAGCCTTAAACTAAAAAAAGATAGAGAACAAGAAACGTAAAGAGCATATTGTAGATCAGGCTTTACGAAGCATCATCGAATCGCCAATCTCTACCATACCTTTTTATTTCTACTTATAGGATATTCATTCTATTATCGAATTTATACATAAAAAAAATATTCTTGTTTGGAAAATATCTTTATTGTAGACATTTTAAAAATAAGATTATTGTTAAAATGTGATTATATGAAGAAAGATAAATTAGTCCTCAATCAAGACGAATAAAGTCAAATTAACACAATCATTTTCTCATATAAGCAACAGTATTGATATTCTTGCTTAAATATGAGAAAATGATTATGTTAATTTGACTATATTCATCTTGTGTTAAAGACTAATAATATACATATAACCAAGAATATTAATTTTATAATATTCTATGACAAAAGGCATGCGAATCATTTTTCAATGCAATGGGTTCTCGAATGCACAATGAGAAAAGATGAACTTGAAATTTTATTTGTGAGATAAAAGTTTTCTAGATAAACGGACATTTTAGCGAATTCGTCAACAATTTTACTAGTCGATTTGTAAAGATCGTGTCCCTTGTGAATAGTTCATAATGGTGGCACTTATATTTATCACATAGAATAACGCGATAGATTTATGAAAGAAATACGAAAAGAATGGTCAAAATTTGCTTAAAACAATATGTCATGCAAAATGTAATATAAAAATTTCAGTGTAATTTTTAATGAATTTATTTTATAGCTGCATCAATGTAATAAAAAATTTACGTTATTGTATGATGTAAATTTAATGATTAATTCGGCATAGTATACTTGCCTCATAAATGTGATTTTAAAGAATTGTACAGTTTCCATGATCGACTGTCTCACGTTGTGATAATCATGAAAATCTACCAGGGTTATTTCATAGAGTAGAAAGTAGAGACGAGTTGAAAACAAATATGAGGGACGCGGTACCAACCCGGAAGCCAGACCAAGCGTTTCACCACACCGCGGAGGAAAGTCTAAAATATCAGTTTATTTTTCGCAGAAGTAAACTCTATATCCTACAAACAAATTTTCAGGTATTTTCCTTCTCAGTGCGTCTCAGTGCGTGGCGCATTCTCGAATTTCCGCGGAAGTCGCGACTGCGAGAATCGCCTCTTTCGCGGACTCTCAGAGGACTTTCTATTAGCGCACGGCCGCGCTATAAATACCGATATACAATTTACGAAGTGCTTTTTGCGACCAGTACGCGACGTACAGGTGCACGCACGGCGCGACGAGGCCGGTCGCGAGGGTGCCGCCGCAGTGCGTAAATACGCGGGCGCTTGTGCACGTCGATGGCCGGTGATTTACGCATTATGCGGCACGACCGTTTACACGCTCGACGGCGCCGTAGACGAAATATCAGCAATAAACGGATGATGCTTCAAAAGCCATTGTTCCAGGCGGAGAGCCAGAGTTTGATAACGAGCCGTGCCTAATGGCGCTCGTCAGAATTCCCCGCCGTGGAGATCGCCTGTGGTCAGAATTATTTTTAGGGGACGCATACCGCAGTTCAAACTCTCGTTCTCTCTCTCTCTCTCTCTCTCTCTCTCTCTCTCTCTCTCTCTCTCTCTCTCTTGTTCTCAATTTTATTTTGATTTTATTTTGATATTTTATGCAAGGAGAGAAAAACTTATGGTTTATTAGTGAAGCTTGTTTGTAACGAACGAATCAATGCGTTTTGGTTGAAGAGAAAGGAATTTCTGGCTCTTCGAATCAAATTTAGACCATAAGAACTGCATAGAAATTCTGTCTCTTATCAAAGTGCCAAAGCAATGAACTAAATGTTTTTCTCCGTGTAGGGTGAACTCGAGTATTATGGAATAGATTTATAGATGGTCATATAAGCTGTAATTTTTTTAATAATTTCTAAAATAATTGCGCTCTTGTAGTCATTCTCAAACATAATTGATACTTATAATAATTTATGTGCGTACATTTAGGTACTAAAACGCACTATTTAGCAGTTATTAAAGTACAGCTTATAGCCATCTTCTTCGTATGGTTATCCTATTTGAGTTTACTCTATACGTACGAAAAAGTGTTATTGAATTAATAGAATTGATCAACAATGTCGTAGTTGGAGTATTCCTAAAGCAAATAAAAGCTTCTTTTTCTCTCTCTCTCTCTCTCTCTCTCTCTCTCTCTCTCTCTCTTTCTCTCTCTCTCTATATATATACATATAGACACACACTCACTTGCTCTCTATTCTCTTCTTGTCTTTTTTATTATTTTATATTGTTCATGCGCTTGAGAGAACTTGTCCCAGGACGCCAATAAAATACAATGTCTTTCTCTTTCTCTTTTTTACTCTCTCGTTTTCTCGCTTATACTTTTCTCGGTTATACTTTTCGGTTAATCCGAGACATCGTATATATCGCACGCAGTATCAGTTCCGCGTTTGCGCGATGTATCACTCGCTCGTCAAAAACGGACGAATTGTCACGGATGTTATCCTTCGGGCGATCCAGTGTACGTACGGCGTACGATAACGAGGCAAAGTCCACCGGACACCGTTTATTCTCGGAAGGAGACCGCCGAATACGAAGGCCTCGTGGCTTTGCGAAGGTACCGAGCCATCGCATCGGCCGACATCGGACAGCCGTCGCGCGTCGCAAGTATCGGGATTAACAGCGCGGAAAATTAATAACGTAGCAGAAGAAACGCGAGCCGACCGCATTAATTTGCGGACCTGCGTCGCGCCCGCGAAAGGGCGACGCGCCAATCCTCAACACGCACGGTCGGGCGGCACAAGGCGGCAGCTGTCGCGGTCCGTGAGGAAAGAAACCGAGGCGTGTCTCATAAAATATGGACGAAAAATACTGGGTGTCCCGGTAGGAATCCGCGGCTAATTGATTTCGCGCGGGGTGATAAATAAACAAGGCGCGCTCTCCCGCGGACAAGACCAATCGCTGCGCCTCGTGTCGCGGTGAAATTATGTCGATAGCCGCGGTGGCTAATCGTTTATTGGTCCGATAGCTCACCGACGATAGACGGATACCGCGTCGATTGGCGCCGATAAAAAGAAAAATTTAATTGCCGGTTTCCTCGTGCTGACTCGCCCGCTCGCGCGCGCATTTGTATTTGGCGTGACGGCGTGTCAGGACGTATATTATCTGTCGGTATTGCAAATTACGGCCTGCAGCGGGAATTTGAAAGCGATCCCGTGTGTTTGCATCAAAGGAAAAGAAGGACAGAAAGAGAGATGGAGAAAAGAGAGAGAGAGAGAGACAGAGAAAGAGAGGAGGAGGGGCTCGGATAATTAATATCCCACGTGACACGCGCCACGATAGCTTTGTTATCGGCGAGAGTCAATACTCGCGAAGCGGCGCAGACTTTCCGAGTTTTCTCGGCACGTCGATTAGTCGGCGCGGGCAATTAAAGCGCGATAACAAATTAGTCCTTTTTGCGACAACCGGGACATCCTATTCGCTGCATTTAATCCCCTAGTCACGCATCGCTTCTTGTTTCCCCGGAGGCTCTTAATATCGTCGGTCAATTAAAACACGGTAGCAAATTACACAGCGGCACTATCCGCCGGCGACCACCGCGGTTTCAATTTCACTTAGACGCTCAATAGCCGATGGCCGATTAACGCGCCGTTAATACGCCGCGATGGTGCGCACGATTAATCTTCTAATGCGAATTTCAGTATTACACTGAACGACGCACGTCGTGGGCGTGCGAAACGCGCCGCGCCGCGAAAAGCGTGGCGTTTCATTAACTTCATAGCGCGCGTGTACTCTAGTTAATGGCTTCAATAATTCGCTTGGGATAATTGATACTTTCGATAAACGAATTACTTCGTCCCGGATCCTGGTAACAGCAGCCGTTATCTCGGTGGTTAATTTATATTAAGCACAAAGCTTTGATTATATTCTGATAAAGGAATAAATTATATGTCAGATCTGGTTGTTAATATTAAAGAGAGAAAGTATTTCATAAATTATATTTGAAATATTAATCTTATTATGAAATGGGTCGTAACGAACCACATAGAACTAAAATACTAACTTTAAAAAATTTTTATTTATTTGGCTTTTAATATTGAAATTGAATATATATATATATATATATATATATATATATATATATATATATATATATAT
>NW_022639606.1:204801-224140 GCF_010583005.1 Odontomachus brunneus
ATATATATATATATATATATATATATATATATATATATATATATATATATATATATATATATATGAATTATACTGTTTTAAAGTAGAGTAAAAATATTTCTGATTAAATCGGTAAAAGAAGGGCTGCAAATGTTTTGGAGCGCATAAAGAACGATTAGTCCATACGGCGCTTTGAAACATTTTCAGCGTCAAATGGGTCGTATTCTAAATTCAACTTACAGCGTTTGTGACGATGGAATTAACGACTTCCATGTATGATAACGACTTGCGTGCATACTGAGAAAAAAATGTTTGATATTTATAACTAGAATATTTCGCGCTAGAACAATAGTATAAACAATGGTATAAAATATGATTGGAACCAAAAATAACCATAATTTTAATTCAACTATTTTTTCTTTCAGTATAATGACACTATATTTATCAAATACATCAGTAATAAGAATAGTCGTTGAATATTAACTGATTTTTATTTGGATGGTTATACTTCACCGATATTATAGTGGAATTTTTAATAAAAAATTATTTCCTTAATCATGAGAGTAATTATTTCTCTATGTAATTATAGTTATAAATATCAAACATTTTTTTCTTATACAATAATTTTCTGTCAAATTGAAAAATAGTTTTTTCCCTTTTGTGAGAAACTTAATTTTTTTACCTATGTCACTTTTGAAGTAAGAGTGCTATATATATGCGGGTTTACGACTCGTTTATATTTGTGGATATTATGGTTTCTGTAAAATTACTTGGAAGGACAGTAACGTGTACCTATTCCCATGTTCAAACCAGATTGTTCGTCGCACGTGAGTTCGTTCACTTCCACAAGAAAAGCAGCGCGCGCTTGTAACTCCGTGGCATATCGATGGCGCAATCAGCGCATCGTAGAATCGTCGTCGTCCTGGGCCCAAATTCTCGAAAATATATCGCATACGACATTTAGTGAAAAGCTATAGTGTACATAACATGAACTATAGCTTTTCATTAAATGTCGTATGCGATATATTTTCGAGAATCAAGGCCCTGGTCGTCCAAAGGGCGACCAGGACCATCCTAAAACTTTCTTAAATCCTCCTTTCTGGACAGGAGTCTCTTTCAGACGAAAGCTCGCGCTTGCCCGTCCCGGCGCGACGACCGATTGTCCTTGGTAAGGACCGCGACCAGACGTAAGGTTCACACGCAAAAACACGCGTCGCGGAAACAACGGTCGCGTTGTTCGCAGACTGTGGTTACTAATCGCGTGAAAGCGCGCGTTAAGGACCATCAGACTGAGAAACAGACAGGCGACCAGGATAAGGACGAACGAACGAACGGATGGACGAACGAACATAGGAACGAAACCGGACAGACGCATACGCGGCATGGAGAAACCACGCTGATGCCTGCCGGCTGCGCGCGGATCAGGTTGAGTAAGTTGTTCCGAGTCGCTCGCCCTCTCCTTCCGCGGTCTCGTCTACGAGTTTACTCGTGCAAGATAATGCCAACTACTCCGGATGTTCTCGCGACGATTCCCTTCAACGCGATTTCGATCATGTGAGAGGGAAGTAGGGAAGATCGAGTCTAATTATCACACTTTTTACGTACTGATTAAAATAAAGATATATGCAGTATTTTGTGATATTGTGCATATTTTCATATAGACACGACTTTTAGATAGAAGAAAAGAAATTGTAAAGTTTCCATTATCATGATCTGACGTGATAATCGTAAGTCTGTCCGGCTACCGAAAGAATAATCGCAACGATCCATCCGTTGATTGTCCATAACATGAATATTATATCGTTGCTGCGTGCGAGAGCCGACCGGGAACTTGAACGAATCACGCCGTTGACACACGCAGAGAGGAAAGTAGCTTGGGTATTTGCGAGGCCTCGGACTGGACCTTTTTTCGAGACGTTCGCTTGTTCTCCGTTGCTCGTAACTGCCCACTTGCGTGAGATAACACAGCCGGCGCGTCGTTTTAGTGGCGCTTTGAAGTCGGTAACAATTACTTTTCTCGGAATATGCGCTGAGAAAGTCATATAGGCACACGGGATCGGTCGCAGGAGACGGCGACCTGCCGTCCAGGAGCGAGGACGTCCTGAGTGATTCATTCGCGCGAAATTGCAGACGCGTTGGTCAGCAAACGATCTCGCGCATCGTCCGATGAGCCCGAAATTTTTACGGTGGATCCGCGTTATTCTGCAGAGGAGGGAAGAGGGTAAGGAAGAGGAGGAGGGGCAGACGTGTTTTACAGACGCGATATTTCATTCCCGTCGAGCAAATCCCGCCGACGAGCCGGGAGAGAGACTCTGTTGACTCGGAGATTCAATTGGATCGCGCCGTCGTGTATTCGCTGAGAAAACATTGTGTACTCGCGATTGTCTTAGATTTCGAAGCTCGTTCTCCGAGCACGTTGTTCAGCCTATCGGCATCGCGATCTTACTACGGTAGATTTGATCTTGGTAACGACTATCTGCGGTTTACGCAATCTCGCGCGCGCGAGCAAACGTTGCAGAGAGACCAAACGACCGAATTCTCGAACTCGTGCAATTTATCGGCGCGACAATTTCTTCGAAGCGACGAAACCCCGATAACTCACATCCGCGAAATGTGTCCCGCCGGTCTCGTTGACCGAAAGATTTACGAGTCGCGCGAGGAAGAGGGCGAGGAGTTCGGGCGAGGAAACTGCCTCTTTCTCTGATACGCCTCGTGAATCGCCAGTCGAGCGGAAATAAACGTCTCGTAAACCTGCTCGACGCTCGAGCCGGGGAGAGACACCCTTTTTTCTCCCTTTCGGCGGCGTCCCGCTCGCGACGCTTGCAAACCGGGGAAACACCGGGCGAGAGAACCAGCTTTCCGCAGTTCTATCCGGGAGGAGATACGATGAGAAGCAGTGCGTGGCATCGCTCCAGCGATCGACGACCTTGCAGATCTCCATCGTCAGCTCTCGCTTGTGATAGACTCTTTTAGCGTTGTATATAAAGAATTTTATAGCAAAATCTAGATTGCTAAATGTCCAGATTTCAGCTGAAGAATTCAGTTGAAATCTGGACGATTGACAACCCTAGTTTACGCGTGATTTGTGTTATTTAAAAATAATTGATTTTATGATATGTTTGATATTGATGTAAGCTATTTTGAGTCGTCTCCAGATTTCAGCTGGACAGTCAAGCTGAAATCTGGCCGTCTCATATCTCCCTCTGGGAAACGTTACCGCAACGTCTTCGGAACCTCCAAAGATTAATGAACGTCAGACTGCGGTATAATCCGAGCACGAATCCGTTCGAAAGACACGTTTCACTTTCGTGAACCGACTTCATTTATCAGCGCGAATCGACAAGACGTCGAGATGTCGGTCCTCGAGACATCGTCGCGACGTGTCCACCCTGTGTCGCTCGCGTCCCGAAGCGGTCACTAGCAAATTACTCGGCTACTCGTTCCAGCCGACTACCAGGGTGTCTCATGCTCTAACTCAGATGGCTATCTCGCCGGTGGCGTATCAATCGACATGGTATACGCGTACCTCGAGCCGCCATGTCCGGGGACACCGCCGGCGATGTAACCGGCAGATACTACCCGATGACTCGTTAGAATCTTCGTCTTGGTAGACGAACGTATGAGGTGTATACTTGAAAGCGTGATCTCACCCCGAATGTTGTAATGCCAACCTTAAACGACAACTTTACGCAGTAAATGAGCGTGTTTAATTTTGAATTTGAGTATCCAACTATATTAAGGCCTCTCGCATTGTCTACCTCTTTTTAATGACGTCAGAAGCAAGAAAATACATGCTAAAAATTCCTGCGGAATACGTTAAAATAAAAATACCCATAGTAACTTGCAATCGATTAAACAAATTTGTAAGATATTGCGTGCACTCCCCCTTCGCTCTAACAATCAATAATTTATCGTACATTAACGTGACGTACAATTCATCTTCTTAACCTGTTTCTTCGCCTATTTCTATTTAGATTAATTTACAAAAAATTATTGATTGTTAGAGCAAAAGGGGAATGCACGGAATATCTTACAAATTTGTTTAATCGATTCCAAGTATTACTTTATGGATATATATTTTTATCTCAATGTATTTCGCAAGAATTTTTAACATGCATTTTCTCGCTTCTGACGTCATTAAAAAAAGATAAACAATGCCAGGGGCCAAGAGCCTTAATGCCTGTTTTTATCAACTTTAGTTAACTTTACCGGCTGCTTATTCCAACGGAATTGACCATCTGTATTCTGATTAACGAGAAATGCAATTAATCAATTCAATTGGATAAGAACAAGCACACTTTACGGCTCGAGACCGTAAACCGCGTTCTATATAAATACCCCTTTCCACTTATGTCATTACTTTCTTTCTTTCGTTATTATCAGCCTCTATTTTAGGTTTTGTATATAAAAAAAGAAATGATCATTATTTATTTTTTTCAAAACTTCTTATGAGATGATAAATATAGCCAAGTAGTAAAAATAATTATGAAAATGTGATTATATTTTCTAAAGGAGACTAAAGTCCATCATTTTTAAAAATTCGCTACCTTAATTGATAAACAAAAAAAATCATGAAATTTTCATAGACGATGTAATTAAAGTTTTTTATTCATAAACCTCTTATAATTTTAGCAATACAGAGCTTTTGGTCGGTTTTTCTCAAAATTAAGGTAAATGGATTAAGTATCCTTTTAAAGTGACAATTCAAGTATATTTAAGCAATGTTATAAAAAATGTTCTTTCATACAAATATATTTTTATTTGGAAATGACACGGGAGAATTTTGGACATGCGTTTCCTCGCTTCTATTATCAATCAAGAGTTTCACGATGAAGGATCAGAAACCTTAATTGCATTCTATCCTCTTTTACGAATCACTTCATGGATTCCGCTTACCCATTATTTTCTCAGTTCCTAATTACGCAAGCGAGAAATATCGTATAGTGCAGTTTTATATGCGTATGAATAAACACATTGTATATCGCACACGTTGCATAAGATTGGATTAGCAGTTTCTAGACGGAACACGAACGGATTAACTGACTTTTAAACGCGCGTTTACATGGGCGAGATAACATCGGTTCTCTTCGTGAAGTTCGGACGCTCGAAGTGACACGACGAAGTCCAAGGCGATTTCTCATGAGCTTCTTCTGGATAGCGCACGTCGTTCCAGATTGTGCGCGACACCAGACAGTCACGATGACACTTTGTAACACTTTGAGATTGGCGACTCGTGATGATTTATCAGAATATCCGTGCCACGATATAGCGTCGGTTAACTCGATGGCGAAGCTCTTTAATCGCTCTTGGACATGTTAGAACACCGTTAGATTACGAGCACATGAAAATTGCTGTTATTAGAGTTCCGTCTATAGAGTTTATTTTATAACTTCTAATGGTACAATAACGTTATCTTTAAACGTTATCTTTAAACGTTGTACAGTTATCGAGGTTAAAGTATCAATGTCTGCTTAACTCTGCAAAATTTTAGTTTTTTAAATATGAACATTTAAACTTTCAACGTATATACGTGTTGAATATATACATATATTTTATATTGAAAGTTTAAATATTCGCATTTAAAAAAAAATAAAACAATAAGAATATGATTTTAGGTACGTGTTCAGGCATTTTTACTATGTTATGTGTTTTATCTTATTATATACTGATTATACTTTAGAAAGTACAAAATAGGCTCTTGCTGGACATACAATCATTATCGTTCTTTTTTTCGTGGAAGATCGCACGTAGGCCGTAGAATATACGATTATTTCCGAGGTAATGAATGCCAACGTCACGAAGCTGGGGCTGTATTCTTGAAAAATATCGCATATGATATTTCAATGAAAAGCTATTCTGTAACATAACATAAACTATAGCTTTTCATGGAAATATCGATATATTTTTCAAGAATAACGCCCCTAGTCCATCACCCAACGTGCAATTTGGTGAGCAAATTTCCCCGTTAAAATCATCGCGTCGCGACTGCTCGAGTCAAAGGCACCGTTCTGTAACTTCCGAGTCCTCGTCGTTATTTCTTCGCTTCATTATTGCCCTCGGGCCGGCGTGCGGCAGTAATGAGCGTCAAAGTATGGCACGGAACGCACGTCTATGCTTTAAACAAGGCGGGCAAGATTGGTAGAACACACAGGCGACTGTTTAGCGATTGTCTAGGACATGTTTACGGTTCGCTCCTTAACGAGAGTCGCTCCTCTCTTTCTCTCTCTCTCTCTCTCTCTCTCTCTCTCTCTCTCTCTCTCTCCTCTCTTAGCTGGTCCCATTCGCGTTCCGGGCATAATCATCAATCACCCCGCCCGAGAAACTTTTTCCCATGAATGTTTGCGTTGGACGTTTCTCGCATGGAATGCGTGTCTGGAGTCCTCTGAGAAAAGACGTCTCTCCCGAGTGCGAAGAGAGAGAGAAAGGGGGGAGGAGGGAAATCGTGAAAGAGGCTTCCATCGAGAAGAAGATAACTATCGGTCTGGAGAATTCACACCTCAGAAAGATCGTTGTTGCTAATGTCAACGCTCGATAAACTAGATAGCCGGCAACCACTAGACACCGTATTCGATGACTTAGGGGAGGCGATACAGAAAAGGAGAGAAACTTGACACGGAGTTATTTTATTGCTAATTGTGCTCAATATTAGATATTAGGTCGATGCAAATGTTTACTGTGTTCGTCAAAATAGAAACATAAAAATTGTAATTATTCACTTACAAAACTCAGTAATATTTACAAGTAAAATGAACAATTGGATATTTTTTAGATATCTAACGAAGACTTTATATTTTCTTTTTAATAAATTTCCTACGAAAATTAATAGAAAAGTAACAAATGAAAGAAACGACAAATCTTTTGCATTAACTCTTTGCGACAAATCTTTTGTACTAATATTATAATTGTACCAATACTATGTTACAACACGAGAATTTTCGTCTGAAACGCATTGAAAAACGTCAAGTGTGATCAACGTGGAAGCGAAAAAAATCGTATGTCTCAAGAAAGCACGAAGAAAATCAAATCTCGCGCAAGAATGACTGTTTTGTAAAGTAAACGAGAAGCTTCATCGTGACAAATTGTTGAAACAAGCGGCGCGATGAAACAAAGGAAAACCTTGCGCTAATCGATCCTCCCGATGTTAACACGTTTAAATTGCGTTTCAGTGTCGATTGTTCTAAAACGGGTAGATGATTGTCGAGTATACACTGATATGGCTTCGCATCCAGTCGGGATCATAATTGATTGGATAAACCTCCCGGGTATCAGTAGGTTACACACGGTGGACATTTTCCCACAGCTCGGTCCTGCAGAGCTGACCCGATAATTGTACTAATGCGCTTTGTTTACCGAGCTCGATTTCCGAGGACATTAGGCTAGCTGGAATTCCAGAGATCATACGCTCGGAAATGAAGGGTTGCGTAAGTTCTGAAAATCAGTTGGGCATCAGTCAATTAAAATTTCCTAAAACAATTTTATTAAAATAATAGTACGATGCGCGCCTGCTCGGATAAATTGGTTGACTGGTCGACGAAAGAAATTTCCCGTCTCCCTCCTCTGAAAACCGTCCTTCGAATTTTACCTGAAACCTCGAGTCGTAGAATGATGAACGAGACGCGCGTTTTCGGTTGCGCAAGTTTAATTGATAAATCGATCGCCGAGGCGCAAACCGATCGGAACATCGTGTTCGCCGATATTGGCGAGCGTGCACTTTGCGCGTGTAACAATTCAAGCGCCATAATGCCGCGGCAGGTAAACACGCGAACGCGAGATACGAGAAATGATTAACGTTCTTGTCCGTTCGCCGTCCGGCGACGACGGTGAGAAAATCGCTTGAAATTGCGGCTCGATAATCTATTACGATATCCGTCGATTTCACCGCTCTTCAGCCGTGATTCAATCGTGCTCGTAAAGTGCTGCACTGAGAGAAGGATTTCGTAACAAGCATCAAAATTTGACAGTTGTCACGAAATTATTTAGTCAAATAATGCCAAATATTAAAGTGATAACTAGGAAATCATTTAATTATGTAAATATGCAGTTCTCAGAATCAAAAGATTTAGTTACTTGATGGGATCATCATTTAAATTTATGAAGTATATTAACTAAAGTGATACTGAAGATTGGCATTGGGGAATCTGTCTTAGAGACACCATAGCCATATATTGACAGAGAAAGAGAGAAAGGGAGGGAAGGAGAGAAAGAGAGAGATTGTGCTCATGCGTCATCGATCTGGTAAATGCTATGCATTTATAGTTCTGTGCGCGCAATGTCGGGCCGGATCGGGCGAGATAAATACTGGCCATTCATCGAATAGAACGAGGATCGGTGCAGTTAAAAATAGTCACGTGACGTGTATAAATTATTATTGAATATACATCGAGCGCAAATTCGATGGAATCGTTTCAAACAGGCAGAACATCGACAACTGTGTCGCTTCGCTATAATAAGTTGGTATTTCTTTCGAGAAACAATCAAGTTGATTTAAGACCCTTTGTACCTCGCTGCGGCCATGTTGAATTTGTGACGTCAGATGTGAACATACTGACGAAAATTGCGTGCCATTTTTAAATAAAAATAACTATGAACTTAAAACTGTTTGAGCATATTTGTAAAATTTTCTGAAAGATATCCCGTTCCTCTGATGACTAATAAATAATCGTATAATAGATAGTATAATAAATAGTCGTATAATAAATGGTAAAATGAAGCAAGCAGATAAAACAGACTCACTTCATCATTTCACATGTCACGTCTCATTTCACCATTCATTATACGATTATTTCTTGATCATCAGGGGAAAGATATCTTTCGAACAATTTTACAAGTGTGCTCAAGCAGTCTCAAACGTTCTTTCGTCCATATTTATTTTTATTCAGAAATGACACGCAACTTTCGTCAACATGTCATTCCCCGCTTTTGACGTCACTAGTCTTACATGGCTATGCTGGGATTCTGTAACTCGTTATTGGAGTTAACGTTTCGTTATCGTAGTGCGATTTTTCTACGATATACAAAAGCTGCGCAACGATAACAAAATTGTCATTAATTCCAATAACGAGTTACAGAATCTCAGTACTGGCGAGGTACAAGGAACCTTAAGGGGTCATAGGACTCTAATAGAGATAGAAGTAGAATATGTAGGAAGTTATAGAAAATCGTAAATTAATAGGAGTATGCACTTTTTGTTATGTGTATCCATTAAGTACATTTAACGATATCTTGATATAAAAAGATAAGATTTTATGACTATTATGAATATTATAAAAAACACCACTGTGTCCACTAATTCACAATTTTTCACAACTCCTCAAATTTTACCTAATTTTTACTTCTGCCAGAGTCCTGTGACCACTGAATTCCAAGAGATTCATTTACAAGCGACAGCACGGCGGAGAACCAATTAGAAATTGCAGCCGCTCGTGATTACGTGTAATTTCCCTTCCGCGTTTCACCGGCGGTCGCAAGGGCGACCGTCTCAATCTCGATCGGTTAACGTCGCCGTAAACGCTGTTAGGTACACCGGTACGACCATAAATACACGATTTTTCAGTGATAATTAGCGATAGCCGTGAAAATAAGACTCGCCGCGGCTATTGCGCGTCGAAATGAAGTGACTTTATGTATCCGCTTTATAGTGTCCCAGTCATAATTGCGCTCGGTTGAAACATAAACGAGTCAGCATTATCGGGCCCGAAGAGCAGAGAAGAGGCGCTCGTCGCGTCTAGAGATCCGCTTTATCGAATGAAAGTTCGTAAATCAGTCCGCGCCGGCTATTACGGCCAAAGCTTTCTCGCACCGGGCGATCAATTGGCCCGATATAGAGTCGAAACAATTGATACGTTCAATTAGTGGCACCTGACACACCGACTTAACGATAATACGAACGACGCTGCTTTAGGAAACTTCGGCCTTACATGGCAGACATTTAATTTCATCATTTATCCTCGTCGCGCCGATAATTATGTCGGCGACTCTTAATCTCAATACGATGCTGTCCTGTCTTTTATTTTTTTCCGACTACAGTGGTGGTTTGTAAAATGTATCAACTAAAGAAATATAATCTCATTCTTAACGGGATCTTATATATTGGCTCTGGAAGGATTCTTCTAAAACCACAAGGAAAATATTCTAACACCGAGAAAGGAAATCTATAAAGTGCTATTAGACTTTTTATTACAGTGCTACTAGATTACTTTCTTGTAGTTCCATTTCCTATATTTTAATCCTATATTTTAAGCGAAAATTTTTATTAAAAGAATATTCTCTCCTATCTTTCCGTACACCTCTATATCTTTTTTAAAGAAGCCAATTATTAATCGGAAATCTATTAGATGTTATTCTAACTTTCTTCCTTCTGAATCAAGAGTCCAAAATCAAGGATACGTTTGCTTGAAGCAGAATACTCTCTTATGCGCGATATGAGAATCGCGACGAGCGAAACTTTTATCTTACTGTGGATAAAAGAGGAAATTCCTCTAATTTAAAGAATATCATGCTTAGAATATTTTCCCTTTGGCTTTAGAAGAATCTTCTTGAGACTAATAGGTAATATGAGAGAATTTCACTAAGGATGAGATTAAATAGGGTATCTTAGAATAACTTTCGAAGCTCTCGTGAAGGCATAGTACGGATTAAAATGAACATAAAGTCTTATACTATTTTGCGATATTATCGAGATATTAATTAAAGAAGATTTATGAATGATCACACGAGATTCACTGTAAAAAATTTGTGTAAAATTCTATGTAATTATGTGATCAAGTATTATAGTTGTAAATTTACACACGTATCAAAATGTGTCTTTTACCTATATAAATATATTTTTATGCGATAATTACGTGTGTAAATTTACATCTATAATAGTTTGTCTTAAAATTATCCACTATAATAGATATAATTTTACACAAATTTTTGATAGTGTATGGTAGATGAGCTGTATTGGTGACATGTCGTCGTGTGCTTGGATATTAGGTCAAGCTGAACAAAAAAGTCTTCTACTTTTTTCCTAATAACTTTGTAAATTTTTAGTTATTAATTAGATAACATTAATATATATTATCACAACCATCTGTCAGTCTTCTTTAATTAATAATTAAAAATCTATAAAGTTGTTAGGAAAATGGCTTTTCCTAAGAGGAATTTATGTCCTAAGAGGATTCTTATGTCACAAGAATTTCGAAAGTTATTCTGAGACACCTTATATTTGTTCGAGTGAAAAACTGTAAAGTGATATTGATCAAAATCAATAGGAACAATTAGTTACAAAGCGAATCCTGGGGCACCAATTTATGACTAGATCCGACACCTAATTAATAGCGACGGTAAGAGGCATCAGCACCGATGAGGCACCGCGATATCATCGATGGGTATCATAAACATCCTGAGGCCTTTGCAGACGGCCGCTGCGAAAGTACTCATTGCGTGTAATTTTACGCGTTAATGAATCCGACACTTTGATCAACATCAGATCAACCCGCGTGCACGTTTATTCCATTCCTCATGCACGATGCAAAACGATACACGCCATATATCGACCACGTCGTCGTGCATTATTTCAGGTGGCTGGCGCGTAACACGCGTCGCGCCCGCGACGTGCAGGAAATTGGCGGGCAGGACGGTATGCTCGTCACGAATGTTGTAATAATGAAACGACCCGGGTGTTGTATCGCGCGAACGGGCTGTACGTAATACGCATAATTCGCAAACAATCTTGGCGCCTTGATGCGAGACGCCATTTTACAAGAACTCGCCCAACTCAAGACGCCCAAGACTCGGCAACAACTCATATCCAATCGATTTCATTTCCAATTTTAATTGCCAGGCGATCCATAATCACCGCACATCGAGCGTATTTATGTCCTTAACGCCGCGATAATTTTATTCCGACGTTTTTGCAAATTAGCGTCGTGTTTCTCGGCCTGTTTGCATTTTAAAACGTATCGGCTGACAAGAGAAAAAAGAAAAGAAGGAGAGAAGTTTGACCACAATCGTAACAAGCTATCGATGTCGCTTCAAAACGCGAGTGTGGGAGCGTTTTTTTTTTCCTTCTTTAATCCCGCCCATGTGGAACGATGTAAATGGCGGTCGTGCATACTTCACGACGGCCTCAGAGCGACAAATACACTCACTGAGACAAAAAATGACTAATCTCTTTAAAATTATAGTCATTTTAGCCACCAATCATATTTTATTGTTACACATAAACATATAATCTCATTCCTAGAGGACTCTTCTTACGTATAGATTTCTTGTAAAGTCAAAAAGAAAAGATTCTAACGCCCAAAAGAAAGAATTTGTTGCTATTTTTCGTGATTCCACATTCTAAGTGAAAACTTTAATTGAAAGAGTACACAGAAAAAGGAAAAATAAATAAATAAATTGTTTTTAATATTTTTAATAAGTAAAAAATATTTGGTGGATATATACTGGTAATATATTTATACTGAAATCTAAATTATTTTTATCCCAATAAAATAAATACGCTTTCACGAAAAGATAAGGTTTTAAGAAAATGTATATTTTCCTATTTGACAAATATTTTTCTTAATGTAAAGATATGTATATTAAATAGTGTTCTTAATATCTACATCGAATAAATATTTTGAATTTCTTGGACATTTCTTCTCTTACTGTGTTCCTCTTCTAAGGAAGAGGAAGAATATGCTTGAAATAGAAATATACTTGGAATATCTTCTCTTTGGGTTTTAGAAGAATTCCCTTGAGACTATATATATGCATTGAAAAAAAATACTTGAAAATTTATTTATAGGATCTAAAGTTTATTTACGTGAATAAACTTTATATCCCACAAGTAAATTTTCAAGCATTTTCTTCTTATTGTAGGAGGATCTCGCTAAGGATTATATTTTTTTAGATGTCATTCTAACAGAATAGTAGTGACATACATACAAGATTATTATCATTAAAACTATCCTGACTAGAATTCCTTTACTTTGCAGTTATAGTCATGAACACCAAACATTCTTTTTTCAGTGCTGCTTTGCGCCGACGTGTACAATAGATAAGCCATTTAATTAACTGACAGTCATTATTTCCGCCTTCGCGATCACTTTTTGCGCGAACTCACGGTTTCGCGAGATTGCAATCGAGCCGACACTTATCGCCAATGTTATCGGACAACAAGCGACAGGTGCAAATGCGCACAGCGAGCGTGCTCAGATGCAATGCCGCGCGTTATGTCTCAAGTTTTTCCGCGGCGAGGAGGACATTTAGAGCGGAAGGACACGCTCGATTGCTTGATTAATAGTCGGCCACGGGCAACTGCGTCGCGATCGTCGAGGATTTGGTGAGCGCGGAGATGAAGTTGACTTCACAGTCGAAATCCTGCGCGCGTATGCCGCATGAGTGACGCCTCGGTCCCAATTAATAATCGGCCAGGCGGAATTCTCCGATGGAACTTATGTCCATCCGTTTATTTATGGGCGATTACCACATTCGCGGACGCGTTCTCCGAGAGAACGTCGAGAAAGCGCTACCTTACGTTTAGAAATTTATCAGGATTTCTCTCCCGGTCCTAAATCTAAATCGCTAACACCACGAGACGCGTTGGAACGTCGTATAAATCGTCCGTCGTCCCTTTTCCGCGTCTGTCCGCGTTCAGCTCGCGCACGTTCACGCGTGGCTGAGATTACAGAGAGATATTGGCGGCTCCCGTAAGACACGCGCTTACGCGAGCTTTCCTGGATTTTCAGGGGAACGTCATGCTTTAACGATAAAATACTGACTTTTTTCACAAAATTTATGTTGTATTGGTTGTGGAAAATTACAAATATTTTTAACCCTAGAGTCCTAAGTACGGATAAAATTTGCCCGGATCAACTTTTCAAACGTTACACAGAAAGAAGAATATTCTTGTTTGGAAAATATCTTTATTTTTCATATGTTAATCTTTAAATAAAATGACATAACGTTGAACAAAGAAAAATTACTCGCAAGAGTATATTTTATTCAACGAAGAAAAACCTGTGTCGTCTGATTATATTGTTCATAAATAATTTTCATTAATGGAATTTTCATTAATGGAAAATACTAAATATTGCATTGAGAATATGATGTCATTGTTTCATATGTAAACAATGACATGTAATATATATAAAATACGAAAAAGAATAGTATGATCGTGTTAGTGACGATCGCCTTTACATTATCGACTTTTTTGGAGTTCGTCATCTATTTTGGTATTTTCTTTAACGATGTATGTAGAGTTCCTCTAATTAGAGTTAGGATCAAGCATAATAATCCATGATAATCCCTGGTTCGCATCCTGTCTGTCATTTTTAGGGATAACTTGATTGGGACTGAGAAGGAAACTCTAAAACTAAAATGACAAAGTATTATTTTTAAACATATAAGCGTGCAAATCTTGGCTGAAGCTCTTTTTACACGTTTCTTATCGTTTTAAGTCGCGTCATTTAATGTTTAGCGTTTAACAGATATGCAAATTATAATTTAATACGTTTCAACATTTCAAATGACATGATATAAAACGCTGGCATTGATGCACGTTTGCGTCAAATAAAGTATGTACCAAAAATGGCATTGACGCACTAATGTCCACATCATTTTATTTTTTTCCCGTTAGCAAGATTTTCATGACATGATAAAAAACGTGTGAAGTGGCCCAAGTAACACTTGGATTTGCGACGCACGCCGCATCTCAAATTCGCTCTCACTCACTTCTTCCCTACAAATGACGGACGGTGTTTTAGCTCTGACTTGAGGAACTTTAGGTATAGGCGCACAGTGGTAACGTATTGTGGGAGAAACGCGTCGATCGATGTGATTTTCGAATTGAACGATTGCAAAATATCGAAGTGTTCGACTTCGTGCACGCGTTATCTCGGGGGAACGATTTTTCACCGCCTCGATCAACTACTCACGTTATTGCTAAGTTTAATGTATGTCGCGATATTAATCACCAACCTTCAAGTATTATTTGCATATCGATATACCGCACGTAAAGCTCCAATATACATTCCTGGAAAATGGAATCTCGCTTCTCCTTTTTTTATCGGTGTGATTATTGACAGAGATTTACCGTCACGACTGTGTTGATTGATTCTTTCCGCGATTATTCAGTATTTATGGCGATTACTTTCCACACTGACGTCTCGGATGTCTGCGTGTGTGCATGTGTCGCTACAGTACCCACCGCGAACAGAAACATTACCATCAATTGTCGATGACAGTTAAAGATTAATATGCAATTGAAATCTGATTAACGGTATTAACGCATTCATGAAATACGTTATTCATGAAATCCGATTTTAATTTTCAAGTTTTTTTGTGAGCAGTTCTACTGTAAAGATTCATATTTCATGATTTATTCTCCGTTCACATAATTTCGCGTTATGCAAGGATGTGCGTAATAATGTCTAAGGACCGCCGCCATGGCACAAAGAAACGGAAGACGGCTATTCAGACGGATTCTACATCTCGTGGATCGGTCGATCGAGCTAAACGGCTTAACGTCGAGTGTCATGTAAATTCGGCAGGTGCATCGACGAAGTGGAGGCCCCTCGTGCGCCGTGCCGCGCCGCAGACTCGACTCCCTCCGGCTGAATGTCTGCGGATTTCGCCATTATTCTTTCACGAGGGCCGAAATTACGGACAGCGCGAATCAAATGAGCCGGGTAATGCTGGAACGTACATAGCTGCCAGCCACGGCATTCGGTGACTTATTGCGGGATGCTAATCGACGTACGATGTGTAGGTGGTCCAAAGCGCGCGCAGTCTCGCATAAAAGTTAGCGCGGCGAAAGAGGCGAGAGGTACTGTGAGCTGAGGGTGAACAACCGCCCCGAATTTTGTGGGATATCCTGATTTTCGTCTCCCTATGGAGAGAACCGGGAAGAATCGTAGATAAAAGGGCCTTATTCGTCCCGATTTATCACATAACGTAAAGTAAATAATATAAAGTTTTACGTATTATTGTATATTTGTGTGATAAAAAAGCACTTTGTTGATTATTCATTACTTTTATGTTCCATTGATGATTGTGTAAGATATAAAGTAAACTGAGGAACACGGGCGTCATATTGACAAACAATCATATAAGAAGACTAAGTAGCCTGAGCTACCCAGGCTCCCGCTCCCGCACACTCTCCCTCGTCTTCTTATATGATTGTTTGTTTATTAATATGGCGCCCGTGTTCCTCAGTTCACTTTATATCTTACAATTGTAAATTTGGAATTCTGAAATATGGGACATCTAACCCTGGTCTCCCTTATCAGTGAAAAATCCCGATTAGTTGTGTCTCAATTTTTTAAAGTTGATATCCCGAAATAGATTGATTAAGAGTTAATCAATTATAGCAATAAACGGGGGAAACTGATCTGATCTTTGCCTAAATTTCTACACGTATATGATGAATTTGTTTCACATTATTGAACTCGTGTCCCCGCATCTTTTTTGTTCCTGAAATTTGGGCACTTTTTTACACTTTTTAATGCCCAATGTATTCTTTTGGCACAGAACCCATTTGGTAATCCCGATGAACAATAATCGGATGTTGATTCTCTTAAAGTTCTGAAATAACGATGAAGAGAGAGCGATGTCGGCGGCTATTTGCGGAGAAATCACACGCTCGCGAGACGATAACGTGTAACACAAGCACAGAGCACTGTTCCGTCCGGAAGTCCCGAGCATAAATTTGTCGTCGTATCTCACCGGTCGCGCGCATAATTTAGCGTCGGATACGGGTTAGCGGGCATCGCAGATAAGTGTCCGGTATTTGCTAATTACTACGTCTATCAAAAACCCTGATACACGTCCGTGAGCCGCGCGTCTAATTGATGCAGTTCGCGAGGCGAAATAAACGCTAATAAAGCGCGTCCCGCCAATTACAAAAAACGACACTGACACGCGTGGTTAATGAGCTCTTAGTCATTCGCGACTCGCGTGACCGCGCCGCCAGGCATTATCGCGCGGGAATTTTGTGAACGGTAATCGTAAATTAGGTGGCCATCATCTGATGAACGGCGACGCGCTCGCTCACAGTGGTCTCCGTTCCGGCATTAATCGAACGGTACTCTCCCCGCGCGAGCGATTAGCGTCGATTAATACCGGCCGGCTCCATCCGCTCCGCTCCGTGCGCTCGCTCGCTTCCCGGCAATTAGAATTTTTTCGGGGAAACGAGACGATCGTGTACCGGCCGTCAGTACTTTTCCGCGCGCAGATAACGATCGTGCGCCGGTAATCAGAATTTTTGTCGGTGTCCGGATAAGGGGATCGTGCCCGGCCGATCGGAATTCTTTTCCCAGTGCCGTGCCAGTTGAATTAAATCTGCCACGTTCGACCGAGTAACACAAATTCGAGCTGTGTACGATTCGCCGCCACTGTCGCCGCCCCTTCGAATATACCTCGAGAAATCGAGTCGCAGGAATGAGAGACGAATATATCTCGCGGCGGTGAGAGTCCGGCAAAATAACCGGCAAATCGATAATCAAAATTAATTAATCGTCATATATACTAAGAGAAAGAAAAATAGTTAATCTATCTAAAATTATAATTATTTTTAGCCGCAACTATATTTTTTATTCGCCAGTAGGGAAAACCAGAGTTATGATTATGAGTATGTTGCTTATGTGCTTTTTTTAGTATTTATCTTGAGAAGAATGATAAGTATAAAATAGCAAAATGGCTCTTTTAGGACATAAATACTTTTCCCTGAGTTTCATTAAAACCGGAATAATATTACAGTTAAGAAACAAGAAAAACTGATTTGGTAATAGCAAAATAAATTTTGGAGCCTCTCGAAATTTTGTATTAACTGAGTTTTGTGTTAACTGAGAACTGGATAATCCTTTTTCTTAGCGGTAGAATTATGTTTTTCTGTGTATACATTCGAGGAACATGAAGTCTGGAATGCAAATTGCGGAGCCGGGAGGAACGCTTTCCCTTCTACGCGCCATTCCCCTTCAGTTGTGATTATTCGATTGGACGTCAATGAAAGAAAAGCTCGAATCATATTGATATTTTTCCTTCTGAGTTTACAAAGTGTGAGTCTGAGCAATCGTCTAAGCAATTGACACTCACGGCGCGAAATCAAACAATACGTCCTTTGATCTCGCGTTTTGTAAACAGAGAAGAAAAACATCAATATATTTCGAACTTTCCTTTCATTGATGTCCAACCGAATAGTCAAGACTGAAGGGATCATAAAATGAAATTTTAATCTGAAGCTAATACATATAATAATAATGATAACAACAATAATAACAAAAAGTCACTGTGGATTTTTCACTCGCTCTCTATTCGGATCGCTATTTATTATTTATTTGTCCATAATCGACCGAAAATCATGGCGTTTGATTCCACGTGATCTTGCCGACCGGTCATTGTTCTGCTCCGTGTGTGTGTGTGTGTGTATGTGCGTGTGTATGTCGCACAGGGTAATAGAAGTCTAAATGTCAACGTAAATATTCATCGTCAGTACGCGCTGCAAAACGGTCGCGTTGGGTTTCCGTTATTTATGCTGTTATGGCCATCGCGCGCGCGCGAGCTCGCTAGAGGAAAGGGGAGGAGAGGAGAGGAGCGTATTCTCAAATCTCTCCGTCTGTGTGCGCCGCGAGATCGAGAGACGGTGGCGCTTTTATGTCCTACGTTAAAGTTTTATTGTCGCGCCGACCCCGCGGACAATCTGGCGCGCGGCCCGTATATCATAAGTGGGCGTAAAGTGACATCGTTACTTATAAAATCGATTGTCATTCGCGGTACACGTTGTCGCGCGCGCTCGGCCCGCGGATTGCCCGGCCGACAGTTTGTAAAGGATAATAGCGTGTCATAAACACGAGGGTTATGCGAGAATACGACCGGCTAGTTCGCGACGCGAAAACGGCGAGACTGTTTAAGAGACATTCGGCGCGATGGAAAATCGCGACGCGCTGTGTCGCATGTAGAATTACGTCCTTTCCTTTTTCTCCTTCTTTTTTCCTCGCGCTTATCCTATCGTGTCCTATTCCATGATTTACCGCTCGTATTATCCCGCGTTCTGCCTTCTATCCTACGTAATCCTCAGCGTTCACCGCGCTAGCCCACCTCTGTCCCCCTGAGAACCACGTCTGTGAGTCTGCAAGTCAGTCGCGCGCGGGGGCCGCACGTACAAATGAGCAAACCAGACGGAAATAACGTTCGCGGTTTCACAGGACATCGAGCACGATATCCGTATTCCGTTTCGACACGTTCACGTGGCACAATGTGTCAGCGCATTGTCTCCAGGTAGCAACCCTACATGCGCGTACAATTTGTCTCAATAGCGCATGCAAGAGAAAGAGAGAGAGAGAGAGAGAGAGAGAGAGAGAGAGAGAGAGAGAGAGAGAGAGAGAGAGAGAGAGAG
>NW_022639606.1:224309-249039 GCF_010583005.1 Odontomachus brunneus
GAGTGAGAGAGAGAGAGAGAGAGAGAGAGAGAGAGAGAGAGAGAGAGAGAGAGAGAAAGAAATCCTGACAAGGCGTGCCAAAACACGCATTGTGCTGCGCCGCCGCATTCAATCGCATTTACGATGCCACTTATCGTAAGTGCCGTATAAACGGTCGTAACGTTCCGATCGCACTACGGCTACCAACTAATTTCGTGCCGTTTATGGTTTTTGATAAGCGTCTCATGTCCCTCCGATTACGTGTTTACGGGTGCGACGCGTCCAATTTATTAAATGCACGCACGAAAAACGGTACTCGCTCTTGGGATACGACGATAATATCAGATAATACAGCGATAAATGGGAGGGGGTGATATAAAATTAACAAACAGATATTTCCGATTAAAATACCGATAAATTTTTGTATCCGATTAGAAAACATCCGATGAGAAATATCGGTTCATAATATTTGATTGGTTTATCCGGAGAAATACTATTATGATCGGATGTCCGATAATATTTAATCGGATATCCCGATCGGAAATAAAAATTGATCAGAATTTGATCGAAAATATCCGTTTGTTAATCTTTTAACGGATAATTTCTCTCAGTGTATTATTTTCTATTAAAAAAAAGATTAATCTCCATATGGACCTTGGCGAATGACTGTAATTAAAATTTAAAGTCGCCGTCTTTTTTTCCTTCAAAATCCTATAAGTGTTGTCTGAAACACTTTTGTCTGAGGGGCTTAGTTTTCGAGACATTAGGCTAGTCTATCTAAAATAGGACATTCTATATATATCCCCGAGAGAATTTTATCTCGACAAATCAAGTCATTATTCCGCAATAACGCACAGCAACTCTTAATGAATCTAATGAAAGGATCTCTATAATGGGGGCTAGTTCAATTAAACTTTGTAATATTATTGATAATATCATAACAAGGTTAGAACTAATGAAAAAGCATCTTCTGTGGGATATAATAAGATCTAATTGATCTCTTGCTGTATTTGCCCGACGATTTACAGCGTAAAATATAGACGTTTCAATCGTACGTGGCTGGGAAATATCAAGAGTCGCTTTTCATAAGGTCGTGTCGTAAAAAGTGTCTTTCTAGCGATCTGTTTTATGGCTGGACGTAAATAATGTCTAAACAAATCCGGAGGTGCTTGTACGTGAAGTAAACCGCGAAGGGCTCGATGGAGGAAAACATCATAAAGATATACAGATGTATCGAGAAGCGATCCAAATAAGCCGGAGATACAAAAGTTCAGGAATGACGAATCATAAAACATGCATGAATTTACACGTTGGGAATAAGAATATCACGTCGCGTTACATTAGATTCCAATCGAAGGCGTCGTACTTCCCTAGCTCAATCTTCCGCCGTACGTCTGTCTCTTGAAATGCCTATTAATAACCCTCGTTGGCAAAGCTGTGCATGAAAGATGTCCAATGGGAATTTCAAAGCCTCATGTATTCGCAGTGGCGTCTTTCCATGTTACATTTACAAATCAGAGACGTTTCTTTTTTCGGCAGATTGAACGAGTTTTTCATATTATTAATTACGTAATTGTCATTTCGAGAAATGGCAAATGCACAAAACTGTTATTTATTTTCCTTATTATATCCCACAGAAGATGCTTTTTCATTAGTCTAATCTTGTTATGATATTATCAATAATATTACAAAGTTTAATTGAACTAGCTCCAATTCTAGAGAGAGACTGAGAGAAATAAATATCTAGAATATAAATAACAAAATATCACATTTCTTTTGATTTAGTTAAATTATTTAATTCATAGCAAATGCAAAAATTAAATACATTTTGTATTTAAAATTAAATACATTTTGTATTCTATTTTTATTTATCTATTTCTATTATTATCTTCCAGAAAAAGCAATAAAAAGAAGAAAAATGTAGATACATTTATTTAAAGAGATAACACTAATAAAACCTACCCAAAGGTTACACTCCAATTTCTTTTTAATTTGGTACAAATATAAAAGTACAAAAAATATTTAAGTCATATTTTTTCATTTTGGCTCATTTTAAATTTCGCGGGCAGTTTATTATAGCTTTTTAATATTCTCACTCCTATCATCAAGTACAACAAAAATGCATAAGAAATAAAATTGAATACAAGATATAGGTTTATGGTTTGCTGATTATGAATATGAATATATCAAACGTGTAAAATTATTTGTATAAATAATAAAATGTTAAAACATATAAAAAGTTGAAAAAAAATGATTTATACAAATTAGACAAATAATTTCTCGGTTTGACTGAGATTCGTACCATTTTTAACTAATTTGGCACAGATTTGAAATATTTCGGTTGGAATCTCGGCTAAAGAAATTTAGGATGGTTCGTGTCTCAGCTATACCGATTTTATTAAAATTATTTAACTATATCTTGAATTTACTTTTATTTCTTATGTATTTTTTTTGTACTTGATGATAGGAGTGAGAATATTAAAAAGCTATAAACTGCCCGTGAAACTTAAAATGAGCCAAAATGAAAAAAATATGAACTAAATATTTTTTGTACTTCTGCATTTGTTCCAAATTAGAAAGAAATCTGAGTGTACTTTTTGGGTAGGTTTACTTTTAAGAAGAAGTCATTGAAATTATTCTAAACGGGTTAATTCTTAAATTCTTAAATTAATAACTTCTCTCAATGCGGTTGCAAAGTATGTAAGTCGAGAGTGCAATAGAGAGTGTAATGGAGATGCAGTAATATCACGACTGGCAGTTTCCCTTCTTGAAACCCGAACGTAGTTACTCCACAGTAAAACGTTATTCGGGGTATAACGTTGCACCAGACGGAATATAACAAGTATCTGCCGACGCGTAATGACAACCCCTCGCCGAGCCGAGGCTCGTAAACTTACCGCGAACGTCTTTATAATAATCACTTTGCAGACGGGAGCGCGTCGCGGTTTCACACGCTAATCGTCGTTCAATTTGCGCCGTTTAAATTGCCGGTGCTTTGCCGACGGCGAAATCGCGTGAGGCTCGTCGCGAAAGGTCGCGTCAGAACCGCAAACAGTCGCGTCGCGAACAATCGCGACGTAATGCGCGAGACGCAAACGTGAATTGCGATCAGACGGACACAGCGAGTTTTTACGCGAGTACCGTATTTTGGGTGCGGGATAAAGACTGGGCCGTACGTGGTTGTGCGTAACAGTGAACGGTAATGCAAATCCGGGATGGAAATTGTCGGCGACACGCAGCCGGTTCGCCTCCAACACGGGCGCGCGTTCACCGTAACCGAAGTATGATACTGCAAAAATCCCGTGATAACGACCCTTCTCCGTGCGACCACCGTTATGAATTACAACGAGCGCTGGCGCAATGTTAACCCCACCCCCCCCCTCTCCCCGCCCCTGGTAGTGGTCGTCTGTGCTCATGCATTGTGAACACTGAGACGTGTATGTACGGCTCGGCGCGACTCGTCGCTTCAGTTGTAGAAATGCATAATTCATTTATTCGACGCTGGGATTTAATAACGACGTACTTACGACACTTTACGGGCGCGCAGGTGTCCACTCTGTCTGTTAGACGGCTGGCCCTTCATGGATAACCACGTGACCCATCTTCCGCGTAACGAACGATCGGCAATTACACTTACGCGCTGCGTTTCCGCATAGGACGGATTGAGCATTCAAATTTGTCGTGTTTGTCGATGCTACACGTTCGAGGTGCGTAAACGAGGAAGAGGAAGAAAGAGTACTTATGTAGAAAGAAAATTTTAGCTTGTAACTAAACGGAGACCGAAACTCTTGACGAAAAACCAGTTGTATATTAGCACTTCTTCCTCTTTTCTGATAATATTATTTAATATCTGATTATCTCACAATAGTCTGTCTGCATGTAATCTTTATTTTTAATTTCAACTAGCAATGTACAGCAATTAACTAACTTACATAGCTACAAATTGAATTGTGTGAGATAAACAAATATTAAGTACTTTATATTGGTAAATAATGGGATTAATGGATATGTAGAACGATATCCTTTATTGATAATCTTTTCTTTATTTTTTTTATAATGTTAGGAATTTTGATAAGATTTGATTCTCTTAAAAGAGCTGATAAAGGATGAAGTTGCAAAGATAAAGATAACAGTTATATGTCTAATGACATATAACTATTTACTAATATGTCTAATGACATATAACTATTTACTAATATGTCTAATGACATATAACTATTTACTAATAAATCTTAAATTTATTCCGTACAATAACAAAAAAGGCTAAACAAAAATTAAAAGAAAACACTGTGAGACGTAATTAAGATCAGACGAGCAATCCAAGGAGCATTATTAGATGCAAAAAACACTTACGAAATTAAAAATATCTAACTGTTTAGATCAATATTTCTATTATTCTCATGAATTAATGAAAAGGTAATTCCCTTTATTGTCTATATAAAAAAGCATAGGTATAGATTGATGAATAATCAAATTCACTAAGTTACAACTTGTCAAAGAAAGATACATTATGCATTGAGAGAGTTGCTAATCTAATAAAATATCAATACTCGCAACAAATAGTTTGTTAATATGGGACAGTAAATCATCCCGTACTGGGAACAAGTGATTTATTACTTTCAATTTGCTGCTCTAAATAACACTTCTATAGTATAGACATAACTAATCTAATCTAAAGAGACGTGAACAAACGTAATTTGTATCTTAATATGTTTCTCAAAATAACAGATGATGAGAAATGCTCTGCAACTGTTCGATTTGTTTAATCATTTGTTAAAAAATTATAAGCCGATATTTCTCATCGGATACAAAAATTCATCAGTATTTTGATCGGAAATATCCGTTTATTTCTTATCGGATAATTTCCCCAAATGTAAATATGACAGTTCGAACGAAGAAATTTGTATTAATTAACGCAATATCGATTATAAATATTTCAAGAGCCGATAAAATATAATATTATCACTCAACAAAGTAATTGTGCAAGACACTGATCCGCGTCGTGACACGTATATCGCTTGTCGACTCAAAACACAATGACTCTGTCGCGGAAAAATACATAACACGCCACAATACCAGAACAATAGGCCAAAAGGGCTATGTCACCTCCCGTCGATCGCCAAATGTCACAATTGAACGGACGCGAAACCACAACAATCAATATTCTCAAGACACTCAATAATATCCTCTAGACTTTCAAGGTTAAATTTATCTTTGTGCGACACGAACTTTCCCGACTATTTTTATTGTGCTTCGAGTCGTTAAATGACGGTACGCATACCGCGAAGTGCATGTATCGGTAATTATTATTTCCGTTTGGATAACTAAAATATTTCGCCGACTCTTAGAATCCATCGTCAGACTCTCATTATCATCACGTTAATTAACCATATAAGTGTCAATGTCAAGAGTTACCTCGATGTTTAAATCTTCGAGAAAAGTGATCTGCGTGTAGCTGATCGTTTCCAACGACGCGTCTAAGCCGAGACGCGTTCGCGAGTTTCATGAACGCTCAGAGTTCAGGATTCAACCGAGGGGCGACGAGGCGAGATCATTCAGGGTGAAACGTGCAAATTCGCCGCGTGCCTCGCGGTCGGCCGCACGCTTGTCGGCTTAAAACGTTGGGGCGGATAAGCAGCCGCGACGAAAACGGACAAGATTTCGCGCGAGGCAGGAGAGACGGACAGGTCGGGCTGACTGTCACACGCGGCCCGCGCCGTGACTAATTGATCCCCGAGTGAGCCACGAAGGGCTATTTCGGGCGATCGGCCGGCGATCGACTCAACGACGCCGACAATTATCGCGGCAGGGCACCGACGACGAATCGCCGTCGCGAATTCGCCAGGAAAAGCCGACGTGATCTCCGATCGCGTCTCCGACGCGGCCGGTCCAGCCACCTCGTAGGCAAATTTATCTCGTTAATTACGTCGCGATCGACCAATCGACGGACCCGCGTCGCGCCATTGGTCCGTCCCGCGGTGTGCCGGTAACGGTAAGTGAACGGTACCGTAAGGCCGAATCGATCAGACGTGCAGACAACGTCAACACGTTGGCCTCTTGATGATCGTCAACGGTCTCGCCAAGGACGCCTGTCTGACGTTCAGACACACGCCAGTCCGTCGTCCGCTTTCATCACTTTCTCTCGTCTCGCCGCGAGCGGTGAGGGCAGAGAACTCGTCGCGATTTCCCGTGGTTTCCGCGGCACCTCGCGGTGATCGCTGAATCTTTGGGCATTAGATAATGGGCAATGTTTGGGTAGAGCTTATTTAATCGTTTGCACTGGCACATCCGATGCACAGCTCTTATTAGCTCTTATTGTTTAATTACATTCCTTCGCTTATCCGATATAAACTATTTTCTAAGCTCCCAACGAGTACAGTGGGATTATCTTCACGCCGTGCGAAGATAAAAATACTGATGACAATTAACGTTCGGCGCTTGCGACGACATATTGTCAGCCTCGTTAATGACAAAGATAATGTCTTGTTGAGAATCGCGAGAACCTTGTAGATACCGCCGCGTGAAAAATCGCCAATCCGTATCTCCGGCCGATCGATAGGGGATCACTTCGCGATAACGCGAGGTGCTGCATCGCGCGGGGGATGCAGCGGGGAGAGAATGGACGCATTCTACGACAACGATCTTCGCGACAAAGCCAAGGAATTCCGAGAAGCCCTATCTGCCGGGCCGTTATCGAGCATTCCATAGATAAGAAACGATGGGCCTTCCCCTCTTCTTCCCTCTTGACTTCTTCCTGGCTCTCCTTCTTCGTCCTGGCGAAAGTGACGGCGTGTGTGGGCGTCGCGAGGGAAGAATACAGGTGCGACTGCGAACGTCTCTATTGAAAGCACCGATCGTTACTTACTCGCGGCTCAGTGTAGGATCGGCATTCTCGCGGAGAAACGACGAGGAGGCGCGCGAACACCCGGACGTGGGCTCTTGACGTACGTCTCCATCGACGCGCGGCTGTCATCGCGTTCGCGAGATCGACGTTCCCCGACACTTTCGGTGAGAAAAAATTGCAGATAAATGCGCGAATAATGAGTAACGTGTGCTAACACTAATGAGGGGATCTCCGTTGGCTACCTCAACAGATGGCGCGCCGTCGGGACGCCTAATAAAGCGTCGCACATTCCATGGTGGGATTTCACGCCGGGATATCTTGCGCGGCCGAAGATCGACCTCTCTCGGGAGAGAGCAGTCACTGCAAGCCGGCCGAAAATAGTCGTTATTTGCGCGACGACAGTCAACGGGCAGGGGTCCCTTTCCCGTTTTCCGTCCACACCCCGGTCCTAGCACCCTTAAAATGCCCGCGGATCTGCTACGTTTCAAATGCCCCGGCGGCAGCTCCCCGGCCGCAGCATCCGCGGCCTATAAACACGAACGGAAATACACTCCACTCCGTGGCGGTTGTCCATTCAGACAGCGGCGTGGTGGTTAACTTCATTCACAGCTACCCCCACCCCCGTTTTACGCGCGAGCGCGCGCTCGTGTTTTCGGCCGTGCGGACGGACGTGGCTAAACAAACGATAAAATCAAGCGAGAATGTCGGGAAGATCGCGATGAGAGTAACGATTCTGTCACGCGTCCGCGGTTCGACAGAGTCATCATACGATATCGTACACTCAAAAAAACTCTAGTTGCAAAGTGCTAGTTTCTGTCATTTCATTTTCTAAGCGAGAATTTTTACCGGGATTAGTATTCTTCTTTTAGTGAATTGGACTGTCAAAGAGAGGTTCTGATTTAGATAACCGATAAAAATAGGAGACTTTTACGAATTTCTTTCCAGGATATGAGCAAAGATATCAATATACGGTTTTAACCTTCCTATCACTGTTTTAAATATAAGAAAATTATTTAGAAAGAAAATTAAAATTTCGTCCAGGTTTTAGTGCTGAACGCGGTGTCACCTCTAACTAGTGGACGTTGCAGCTTGTATAATATTCTGAATTAAGTGGGACAAGAAAATTTGAAAATTACTAAATTTTCTGGAAGTTGAATCCCAAAAACCTTTAAAAAGTTAATAGTTTCCTCGCGACACTGAGTAAAAAGGAAAGAGGAGATGAAAAATTACTTGCAACTTCGAAACGCCGTCATTATGTTAAATGTCGACTTTTTGTCAGGTTTTATCTTCCATCAAATTTAGTACAGTTTTAAAATTTTCTTGTCCAATTTGTTTCAAATTATTACACGAGCTATACTTTGAGATTATTAAGCAAATTCTTTACGCGCTACTAACGGATTGCGTAAGATTATTACACGACGACAATAAAAATTCACATCGCGTAAAAAAACATCGGTCGCAGTGCTCGAACGACCGATTATAGCGCGATTGATCGCCGTCGAGTGGAGATTGCGGCGCGGATCGCGCTGATTGCCCGCATGACTTCGTTATCTCCGCACGTGCAATGTTATTTATACACAGTGTTACTCTCGCGCGCTCACCTATCGATGCGTTTCTCTCCCGTAGCATCTTCTAATCGAACTTCAACGCGATCCTGCGCAATCTGGACATAATACTCGGACAATTTATAAAACGATCGTCGCACGATCGTTGGACGATTCTAGACAGAACTGAATACGAAATCGTCAGGATCTGCATTCTCCGTGTATATTTGCCGCTAAATGCGTTCGTCGTCCGATTACGCTTTCGCGTCGTGCATAATCTTTTTAGCGACGAACTGGATCGAACGGGGCTGAATCGTAAATGAAAAATCTCGTTCGTCCATTTGCTTCGTATTATGCATCGTTATGTCAGATTGACACGAAGAGTGTCGCTGCTCATACTAGCGGATAAAAATCCCTCAAAGCCGCTATTGAGAGATGCAGTTACGCGTTGCGTGGAAAATGCGTCGGTCATCGTGATTCTCAGCCGTGGCTCGCAGGAGTCGTTCGCGTGGCGTTCGCAGACGTGCGTATGTCGGATGTGCACTTCATTGCACCTCTGTGAGCTCGCTCGCTTGTCTCTCGCGGGCATTGCGTACCGTACGTAGAAGAGAGGAATCGAAGAAGCTAATCGTGACGAGCGCGGCACGTGTACGCAACGCAGAGAGGCACCACACATTCTTCGCGTCGCGTAAAACCAATAGGAAAATGCGACCTTATAAATGACCGTCATTTGCCTTGCAGACAGACACGATTAAGGCGATTTCTCTCTTAAAGCGCAAATGCAACGTGCGACTAATATTAAGGTGACCAGATTTCCCTGCCCCAAATTCGGTACATTTCATAAATGTTTAAAGAGGGAGTTATGGGAGAAAATTCTGTTATTATTTTTATTTAAAATTAAGAAAAGAAGCAAAGCTATCATATTTATCCGGACCGTGAATTTCCTTGAAAAAATTTTTATCGGAAGCATTTTAAAAATCTTCTGTGAATTGGGATAAATTCGAACAGTTTGGCCAAATCCGGGACAAATTTGCGTCCCAAATAGCATTCGAAAAAAACGCAGGTAAAAAATCGAGACTTCCCCGGGAAAAAAGTGGGATGTCTGCTCACCTTACTAATACGCGCCTTTATTACGGATTAAATAGACTCTTGAATCAGAACCTAGCCATAAGAAAACTAGTTTTTATTGGCTCGTAACATGTTTTCTCAAGTCCCACACAGTATCCAATTACAGTATTCCTATCGCAGTAGGTTAAAGAGAGATACAAAGAGAGAGATTGAAAATATGTCCTCTCTCTCTCTGTCTCTCTCTCTCTCTCTCTCTCTCTCGTAGCATTTTGACGAAACCGCAATTATGGCCTGATTCTAATTCAAGGACAAGAATGAAGCAATTGGACAGTATCTCTGCGCGATTTTTGAGCTTCCTCTCTGATTGCGTCTCGGATTTTCGTTGCTGATGCTTGCGAAATTTTCTTCGATAAATCTCTCGCGCGCTTCTATTCTCGTGCCATTCGTCGGACGTGACGTACATCTAAATCGCGAAATTCATCGTTAAAGATAAGTCGAGAAATGACGTGTATCGCCCACGTATCCATGCCCGATTTAATCCTTCCGCGTAGGAAAATTCGTAATCTTCGAATATACATTTCAAATGAAGTATCTATATTTGATGCAATTTGATCATAATCAGTGAAATATACGATGAAATAATAAAGTAGGAGTGTTTCCACAGAAAATCAGGGAATATTCACTGATTATCGGTGAGATACTTCTTTTACTGGTCAGAAACAGAAACATTGATTCATTTTGAGAAATCAATCAGAAACATTGATATTGGTTCATTTTCAAAGAGTGGCAAGGAATGTAGCGAGCACAACGTTGTCGTGTGAGACGCGGTAGTCCGTTGGCTGTATCTCACGAGGGTGGCCGTAAAAGAATGTTACCTCGAGGTAGACGCCTCGCTTCGCCATGAGGTCGTTGCAGGTGCGAAGAGAGCAAAACGAGCGTTCAGAGGGTTTAATAAATCGGCGGTCGCGCGCCGTGCAATCAAATTCGCCGCGATCGGCCTCTGCAATCTGCGCGTACGCGTACATGAAATCGAGAGGAAGGGTGATGCAAGAAGGAGAGAGGTAGGGCAATCGGGAAGCTGCCAAAATTACAGCCATTATCGCGATAGAGGCGAGAACCGGCCGATGTTTGTTTAACCCGATCGGAAATCGACGAAGGGTCGAGCACGATGTACCGATCGATAGGGGGTGGGAAGGTGAGGAGCAGCGAGGGTACGATGTAAGAGTAAAGAGTAAAAGGAAGAGCGCGATTCACCCCGAAAAATGGGCGTACTGCGCCGTTTAACCTGCGAGTTAACGGGGCGGATCCCGCGAAACGGTGAGACCGCGATTTACGATCTCACGTTTCCCGCTCACGTTGTTTATACAAGGTGACTCTGCTCGGCCGTGCTTTGTCTCAACGTGCCACTGATAACTTTATCATAGGTGATCGCGTTATGGTTTCAGTTTCGTGACATTGCGTATTATCATTGCGTACTATCATTTGTTTCTCTCTGTTAGGCATATGGAATAAGAGAAGACTCGGATATTATTTACAGTTTTTGTCATTAATTTAATAAAGTCATTCGCCGTAGTGAATTTTGAAAATTCTAAGTTGTATTCCAAAACGTCTTTTTGAGCAAAAATTTTACTGAAAATCTGTAGTTTACGATTCTCAGTAAAATTTTCCTCGAAAAGAACGTTTTAGAATCCGATCGTAATTTGTACCATTTTCCTCAAAAACTGTGTGTGAAGCTTATTTACATTATTAAGTAATAGGTCAAATCAAAGATCTCATCGAGTAGATTCACCTCTTCATAGTGCACTCGGGGTATAATGCAGAATAATTTATTAATACATATTTACATATAAATAATTGATTTATGATAAATAATTGATTTATGATAAATCTTTATCTTATAAAAAAAACCACAGATGTATAAAAATATATATATTCTGAATCTACAAGACAAAATCTTTCGTTTAAGCTATTACTCAATATAGGCTATAAGGAAATTTTTTTTCTAACTTTGGCGTCTCCTAAACAAACTAAACAAATTAAGGCCCAGAAAAATTAATATCTCCATGTTTTTTTTTTTTTATAATAAACTAAAAGGAATAGAATAGATGTTAATCAAAATCGCTCTAATCATATGGATAATGTTCATTGTTAGAGATAATGTAAGTAATAAAGAGGAATTACATTTGTGAAAAAAAAAGAAACACGATGAATTTAATAATTAAAATTGCAAATGTAATTATTGTTTATCGTCAAAGTACCCGTTGTATCGTTTATTGTTAAAAGAAAGCACGCTTGCTCGAAGAGACACCGTATATATCGCTCGATGCCCTCCCCCTCTTTTTCTCTCTTGGTTTCTCGTTGCTTTTCATTTCTGTCCGATGCACACAGATTTATTATTTCTCGCGACGGTATATACGATGATCGTGGTCGAAATACGGAGGGAACAGACGATTGCGGCCAATGCGCACGCGTTGAGGTTGAGGTTGAGTGTCTCCCTCAAATCGTTTGCGTTGCACGCGGCCGATGACGTCGAGATAAAGTGTGCGCAAGTCGCACGCATGCACGCACGCACGCGTACGCAAGGATATCGTGTTCGCGTTTCTCGCGTTTTTTTCCCCCCTTTTTTTTATCATCAAGTCTCGACTACTTAAGACTCGTTAGCCGAGAGCCTTATTGCTGGCTTGTATATTTAATTATGTTAATTTCGACGCGCGGCGCGAAAAGTTGACAGTCGCGCTCAGTAGCCGTGCGCCGGTCAATTGGCAAATCATCCTGTCGACGATCCAGAAGATCGATCACCGAGAATAATTTGCCGCGGAATATTCTCACTCGACCGCGAGAATAGATCTAAATCGATCGTTAGAGCGCTGCTAAATTATCCGGCGATTATAGTATCATTATAAGAAATGCATTGCGGTCGCACGCGGTCTCTCTAGTCCATGTATTAAATGTCTGCCGCGATTAAGCGTTTGCAGTCGGAATAAATCGAAAATTTTTAATACTTCACAGCACTGGATACACTTGAGATATTAGATCTGTTTTTTTAAGCTGCACTTTCTGCCGTTACAGAGAAGCAAGTACACTTGCGGAAAAAGATACGATGGTGGCAATTATATAAGTGACAACTACATAAGTTTTATGGGTAGTTGAAATTCTTCCAAAATCCTATTTCATTTTTCCTCTTCATTTTTTCCTAAATCTTTAAATCAATATTAAACCAATAAAATAAAATAAAAATCTAACGTTGAAAGGAAAAGGAACAAAGTTCCAATGTAGCACTAGTTCAATTAAAAAGAAAAATCTTATTATCATAGCGTGCAATTTCTGGAGGATATACTCACCAGGATGAAGCTAATTGCGGACTTGTGTGCGGCATCAATCGTGGCAGTAGATGTTAATCTGTCAGTCGCGTGAATTCTTGACTCAATTGGACTCAACTCGATTGTTCACAGCCGCGAACTTTTAGTTCTTTCAATGTCCAGTGCGAGTCCACGTGTAGCGTCCAAGCATAAGAGTCCGAGAATGTTCCGCGAGCGAGCCGCACGCAGCGGAAATGAACGAGCTGTCGTGCAAATTAGTCAACGAGCACTCCCCGAGAGATTATTGTCGCCGTGTGCGCGCTTTCGCGATCTAAGCAAATGGATTCCCTCGACTATGCACAACCGGTGATAACGGTACGGGACGTTTCATGTCTCCGCCGAGAAATGTCATCGGCTTTTCTTCTTCCTACCACACGCGGCGTCGGAAGAATGGTAATCGAACACAATCCACTCGTCTCGAACACCGCGACACCTTCGCCGAATTCTCGCCGCGGCGAGAAGAATCGCGCGCGAACCTCCGACTCCTAACCGAGCCGACGCGCGCTAAGTCAAGCTCCGCGAAATGCTCGCGCGTCGACGCTCCTCCACGTTGTCCGCGCGCAATTATCGATGGCGTTCCCCTGACTTTCCAAGAAAATTGCAAACTGCCCGCCGTGGAGCAGGAGTCACGAAAGTGCTCGAACGGGCGAATCTCAAAGACGAGGATCTTGCAATGGAGGTCTCCCTCGCTGCACGGCACACTCGCGACACGTGAGAGTGTCGAATGCAACACGTGACTCCTGCGAGGAATCCCAGGTTGACTCCGCTTCTCGAAGTTGACAGGCTGCAGCCCGCGGCTAGAGAACGCGGAGGAGATCCCGCGTTCCAAGTCACGAAGCGCTCGTTTCTCAACCCAGTAACGAGAGGACGGCGCGAGATCGTAGCTGGGTAGGTGGATAGGTGTGCAAAAGAAGCGCAACACGGGCGAATTATCCTCGAGTTGAAACGCGCTTCTTCCCTCTAGTCGCAGCGTCTTCGTGCTGAGAGAAAGGGGCGCGAGACGCGCAATTTGCGCGCATTACCGCCGAGATATACGACGCGGTCCCGGCAGGCCGATCGAGAGTAGAGGAGTATACGTTACTTCCTTCCGATCGCGTGCCCTCCGGCCCTACGCCAAGCGGAGGATGAGGCGACCCGGCCCCGTGTTGCTGTCCTCCCGCAATTTACTCGTCGAGAATGATGACGAATCGTGATGATCACGCCGCTCTCGCGTTATCTCTCGGATGCCTCCGGCGATAATAACAATCGCGCGACGACGCCTGGCGTGTCGCGCTGGCACACGGCGCCCGGAGATGATGGATAACGCGCGTCAAATGTCGCCGTTGTCACCACCAGTATCACGTCAAATCGGCCGTTGACGCTTCGTTGTACGTTCTTCTTTATTTAGTTGTTTTTTCCTGAGTCCAAGGTTGTCGAGAATCTTTCACCCGTGCTCTTTCGCCGAGTCTACGCGGAGTGTCCTCCTGTCGAAATGAGACGGGGAACTCGCCGGAGAAGTGCACCTCGTGAGCACAAGGCGATTTCGTCCAAAGAGACAGTTTGCCGTCCCGAGATAGCAGAATCAGTTCGATCACGCGACACACCCGACGAAATTGCCGATAATAGGTGCGTGTCCAGCGGCGTTCACTCTGTCTATTTTGTTTACTTTTCCGTCCACGGGGGCAGAGTCACGGCTGGCGCCGCGCGACGTTCTGTCCACTTCCTCTCCCGAGAAAGCACACTTCTGGTCGGTCTATCGGCAACGCAACGGCCGATCGGTCCGCGCGTTTACGTAACCATGCCAAAGAGTGGCCGCGCCAGAGGTGTCTCCTCGGTGCGTTGCAGAGCGCGGTAGACCCACTTTGGGGTATCGAGTCCTCCTTGCAATCGGGACGTCGCGCTGATACCGCGTTTCTCAGTGATCGCGGCGTACGGAACACGGCAATCACGATGGATCGCGTATCGCAGACAATCGCCGAGAAACCGCGACGAAGAGTCTTCTCCGCGGATGATCACGAACCCACCGTCGTCAGACTTCATGAAACGAGTACGCCACTGCGGATTCGCGGTCACGAGATCTCTCCACTAGACCCCCGGGATATCATCCCTTCGATTATCCCTGCCACCGGCCACTCTCGGTCGCCGCACTTTCACAAGCTCCGGCACCCGTTGGAAGATCAGTAGCGCGGATTGTCGCGTTCCGTCCGAGTGACAGGTCACCGGCGCAGACTGGGGAACGCAAATTCCACGTGATGCGAATCGAGTGCGGAGCAAGGGGGAGAGAGAAAGAGAGCCGATGCGCGCGTGCAACGTCCCCGTCCGTAGAGCGGTGCTCGCGCGGAAATCGGGAGTAGCACTGACTCGCTTCTGGCTGAGCCGCGCGGCGATAGGCTTGGGTCTTAGCAGGCCACGCGCACCGCCCGGTCCTCCCGCTGCTGCGTGCCCGTGCGCTGCGGCGACTTCTCTCAGGGTGCGGAGTCCCGCGTGGTTGCAGACGCCGGCGAACGTCGGTAGGGTGAAAGTCGCTCCGAGTGGACGACTCGCCGGCACGGCGCAGTTTGGTGACGATACGGCCTCCGCGGCCTATCGCCACGACGCGACAGGTGGAAAAATGAAGCGACGTCGTCGGTCGACGCGTCAGGAGCGACGCGCGGTATCTTTCATCAGCTCCGGCGCGACGACAGTCTCTCCTCGCAGCAACGCGATCGCGAAGCTATCGGCGCGCTCGTTCGACGAACGCCTCCCACCGACCACGACCACCGATGATCGTAGCTCTGATCGTTCCAAGGCGATAATCGTGCGAGCTGGTTGTCGCGTCGACAACCTCCGAGCAACTCGGTCGCGCGTCGCTGCGCTCGGAGTGGTGCTCGCGCGACGGCGACGAGGACGACTCGTTCGACGATGGGTGCTCCTACTGTGACCAGGTCGACCGCAGGTAAACGCATGGCCATACGGGAGACACCGTGCGCCGGACAGCCACCGGACGGACCGTCCCTGTTCTTGACTGCTCTGTTGACTGGCGGCGAACGAGAACCAACGAGGAGTGCGTTGATGGGCTCACCTCTACGTACGAGAAGCCTCCGATCGCCTTGCGCGAGTGCGATGTGCGCTGCTCCCCGTGCGCGCCGCGTCTGTCTGTCTGTCTGTTCATCCGTCCGTCCGTCCGTCCGTCCGTCTCTGCGCTCGTCCTCTTTCTCTCTCTTTCTTTCCCTTGCCGCGCGACACGAGCGCATCGCCGCCGCTTGCCGGCTCCTCACCACCACCACCACCACCACCACCACCACCGCCATCACCATAACCACCACCACCACTACCATTGCCTCCAGACAGAACCCCAAAGAAGCCCAACGCTTCTTCGTCGTGCGCCCCCACTCTCCCCGCGCACGCTGCGCTGCTTCCCCACCATCGCCGGGATGCCAGCATCCCCGAGACCAGATCGCGCTCGGCACGCGAATAACAGGCGAATTTTTCGGTCGGTTCCCGCGCCGCGTGTCTATCCCCTCGATGGAGTTATCAAGAAACAACACGGTGGCGTGAGTTGGCCGTGATGCGTCTTAATTAGTCTTGATAAGGCGGTGTACGAGTGCACTCGCGAAGCCACGACGGTGGTGAGTGGTGAACAGCTCCGGTTGCGCTAAGTTAAGAATTCGGTGCAGTTCTCACCGCGGAGATCCGACGCGCGTTTCCGGACGAGTCGCAACAGCTGGGTTTATCTTGTCATCGAGAGCCAACACTTGTTGAATATTTACGACGCTTGAATATTTATTCGTCGTTTTATCTGCGCTACGCTAGAGAACACTTTGTAATAATCTGTGCAACAATCTGGTTGCTTTATCGCGTCTGCTTCACGCACCCACGTGAAGTGTCACTAACTCGGCGACAGAATTGGAACGATAAATTTGCGTGAAATTATGTTCTCGTTCGTAAGGACAGACATTTATGCAAATAATACACGATTAATGTGAAGTGTAAAACTCGCGGGCGCGCGCAATGTGCCAGCACTTATCAGCGCGGTAACGATTAGTTTTAACGGAGGCGGTCGTTACATTCTACCTAAAATACGTCGAAACCGCCTCGCTTCTATGATCGTAAGCGAAAAATCGTTAGACGAAACGTTACACTACGAAGAGTTCCGAAGTCACTAAACACTCTCTCAAAATGAATCAGTAAAAAGCTTCCTGAGTGAATCAGTAAAAGGATTGTTTTATAGTTCCTGGTTGAATCAACAAAAGGACAATTTCTTAGAGAGAGGGGGAGTAGAATTTATTAATACCATAAATTTCAATAATTTCTTAGAATTTACAGTAAACAAAAATTAAAATAATATCAGATTTAAGACATTCAAGTAGAGATATAAGTAACATTTTACTGTGCTGTGATGATTTTATTATGAATAATTCGTAGCAAAAGTTACCTAAAAACGCAGTAGCTCTAGACCAAAAAGAAAAAAGCTAAAAGACATTCAAATGTTACATATAGAATATAATGGTAAATGAAGCTATAAGTTATCAGATGTCATAAACTGAAATTATGATATGCCTATGATAATACAACTAAAAAAGAAAAATGAACAAAAAGGAAGCAAGCAATTTAGGAACTTGCAAATAATGCAAGTAATTGGGCTATCAATTTATTTTATATCACTCGAATGACTTACCAGTTAACACTAAATCGTATACAGGTATACAGAAGTGCAGAGTAATTTAAAAGAAAGCAGCTAAAAGACTGAAATAGTCTCAGTTGGCAAATTAGAAACAAGAATACAGCCAAGAGCAAGCAAAACTACAAGGACAGAAGTTAGAATACTAAAGCTAAGGCATTATAGTGAATTCGTACTTTATTACTTCATCGTAGATGTCACTAATTATGACTATTGGAAGAGAGATTTCGCTGTATAAAATCTGTAAGATACAAATTCGTTATACGCTGTATCAAATCCAACTTTCTGCGTTTGTGAAATTAACTTCCATATAGAAAAAATAATTCCGTTAGTGTAGCTGAATTTTCTGTTATTTGGGGATCATATGAAAATCTCTATTATGTGAACAGAAAGATCTCTACAAGAGGTGTCTGTTCAGCCAATTACTCTTAAATTATCTCAATCGACTTTCAATGCAAGATGTTCAGGAGAATGTTTTTGGTCATAGTAACAGAGATATTGACCGCGTTCAGCAGAGAAAGTTACTTTGCAACTGTTGTAAAATTCATAAACCTGATTGGTATATACTCTTAAATTCAGCCAAGATTAAGAACATACACCAATCAGATTCACAAAGTTTACAAGTTGCAAAGCAGTTTTCTCTGCTGAATGCAGCCATTATCTCTCATCAGCAATTTTTTCGTCCGATCTCCATTCAGTTATCCGAACTGTAATTGTTTTTTCCGTGTGTGCAATTTACGTGCAATGACACTGTCTGTGTTTGTAAATTGCATTAATAATAGAAACAATAGCTACTATTAACTGATTCTTTCAGCGAGATTTTATCGATTGCAGTGCTATACTCATAACTGAACTATCAGTTATAAGCGTAGCATTTCAGTGAAGAACACACCGATTGTATTCTGTTAGAGAGAAAAGGGATCACATCCGATGCACTCTTTCTTTTTTCGCACATTACGCACATCGATTATCTGCGATAACGTCCACGCGGCTGTCGCACCTTCGGTCGCAACTGAGCGCGCCTGTTATCGCCACCGATAACGTACCGTCACGAAAGCGAGCACGACACACTATCTCTTTCTCTCTATCTGTTTCTCTCGTTCTCACACACAGTTTCGTGTTTTCCCGTCGCGTCCCGAACCACCGGGGTTCGACGCGCTCCGACCGAGTGGCCGGGATGGATGCACCTGCGGATGCACGATGCATAACACCGTGGCTCCGCGCATAAAACACTGCCCCACTCCGCGGTGGTGAAGGACGTCAGACCAATCTCCGGCCACGCGAACCGTCTTAAACTACTTATTTCTCTCGCGAGCCGCTTATCACGATCCCGAGACCGATCGCGAGGTTCGACGTACGCACCACCGTAGCTCGCGCGGCTCTCTCTCTCTCTCTCTCTCTCTCTCTCTCTCTCGTTCTCCCGCCCGCCCGCTCGCTCGCTCACTTACTCTAAAAATACCGTAGAAAGATTGCTGTGTAGAGGCACGCAAATCACCGGCCTGCGCCTTAATTGCGGCGAAATTACGTGGGATTTAATTTTCGTTAAACCCGACCCGCCGTTCAGGCCGCCGCACGAAGGCAGATATTCGCGCGGTGACTGTTGAGAGGTGTAGCTACTTGTGCTACGACTTTAGATGTAGCGTTAAACGATCGGTCGGGGAATGTAGTTAAACTGTTTCGCTAAATGAGAGTAAAGTTTCGTCATGCACTTATCTTTACGACAGCAGTATACCGATATCAGTAACGAAAGACTGATGAAGTCGATGCGCTAGATAGAGCGCACTGGTATCGCAAATTCGGGGATATTAAGGCATACTGTAAAAAAAAGGCTTTGCTAATATATCAAAATATTAGCACAACAAATGGTTTGTTGCTTTGGAATACCAAATAACTCCGTAATGGGAATAAATAATTTGTTATTTGCAATTTGTTATTCTGAGTAATACTTCTGTAATAAAGATATAATTTAATTTAAATATATGAGAATAAATATGGTTTGTATCTCAAATGCCTCAGGCAATACGTACTTGTTAAAGCGACTAATAATAATAATAATAGCTTTATTAGACAGTTTATTTTGCAGTGAAGGAATACGAGTGTAATATGTAAAGTAACTGAGAGATTAAATGGCATGATGACAGTTTTACAACTGATATTAATGTCATACCTTGACGTTGTATTTAAAACATATAAAACATATAAAATAAATCCACGTAATGTCAACCGAATCAAATTTGACAAAATACATAACTAAAATAAATATGAACAGTAACTGTTCGATTTATCTTTCTAACGATCATCAAATAATAGACGTGTTCTTATTTTGATAATCAAGGGACTTTTCTCAGTGCAGTGTTGGACATCAATCGATTAAAAATTTGTTGAACCAAAATGATGGACAAGTCGATATTAATGAATCATTATATCTAAAATCATACCAAAGAATTTAGAGAATATATATATATATATTATATGACGATTGATAAATTTCACTTATTGATTTGCCGATTACATCAGTCAAAGAGCATAAAGATCGATCAATGCCCAACACTGTATTGAGATAATCGACCATTGTTCACTTTCACCTGTTGGCCTTTCCGTTCTGTGGAGCCGCGTTGAGAGATTGGCGTAATCTCGGCCGGTGCGTCTATAAAATTATCGCCGGCGCTCGCGGTGCGTTAAAACCCTCGTTGAAAGCAGAGGTATATTCGCGCGTAATATCTCTCAACGAGCTGACTTACGTTGCGGCGCGGTTTTACTTCTAGAATTACGACGGTCTTTAATGCGGGTAAATGCGGATAAAGGGTAACGCTGGCCGACGTGTTGAGCAATCGCGAGTTCGTCAAAGCGACGCTCGAGTATCCGCTCGGGTTTAACGTCGATGGCGCGAGAGAAGACATAACGAAATGAGTCGTAAAATATGACACAGCCCGAGGGGCTTCCCTGCGCCCTCGGGTGCGTGCTGCGCAATCGATCTTGCCGGGTATTACAGGGTCCTTATCTCATCTTTGGAACTCGTTTAAGACCCGTTTCGCCACCTCAGGTCTCCCGATTGCGTCCGCTTCAATTACCGACGCTCCCGTTCCGAGAATGGACACGTCCACCCTCGAATTTACGGGCCCCCGCCAATTTCTCTCGCTCCTGCGCTTTTGCCCCAAATGGAGCCTCAAAGGCGCTTCGACACAACGTATGACAACGTGAATGTACACCGTGCTTTATATATATAGACGCTTTTTTGTTTAAAAAAATTGATAAATCTTCCCGAAAATGTAAAACACGAAAAAAATGACGTATTTGAGAAATTAGTGTGTATTTCACAAGTTGTACTTCACAAGCTAAATATACCCAAAGACGCATGAGGCTTCGATTTTAGCCGTGAGTTATCTCCGCGCAACACGATCGAAAGATCTATTCCTGTATCGTGCGAAAGAGCCGTTCGTGGATCGAAAGCGAAGCTAGCCGTAATTCGTGACTTTCGCGTGTTAATTTGGCACAGGGGCTTTGCGTGCCGCCTGTATACTTAGCCACGTAGATAGGTATGCACTTAACACCTGTGAGCCCGCGACTCGCGATAAGTATACGCTGCCGACCAGGTTGGCTACTCACGAATAGCGCGATAGACGCACGAGTATCGTGCAAGAGAGAGAAAAAGGGGAGGAGGAGGGGTAACAGTGTGTATTCATTCCGGTGGATTTCAAACGGCGCGGATTTCGAAAAAGTGTTATAAATTCGCGAGGAACGCCGGATGTTGTTTCGTGATGCTCGCAACGGACCAACACCTCGGCCACGGTCAGCCAGCCAGCGAGTGACTGTGCGAACTTCGAAGCTGAGGAGCCAAAGTTCCTTTAATCAGGGCTAGGATAAAGCATGTTGATTGGTTCGCATCCTGTCCGCCATTTTCCAGGAAGACGTGAATGGGAATGAAAGGGAAGTTCCAACACTGAAATGACGAAATACACTGCAGCCTTTCATTCACTCACTCACTCACTCACTTTCTCCCTATAAATGGCGGACAATGTCCTAACTCTAACCTGAGAAATTCTATGAGAAACAAAAGAATCGTGAGTAAACGCGATAATGCGAATGTCGGACGTACTTTACCTGCCAATTATCGATATCGCCGCTGAAACCTACGAATACATTTTTTTAAATATTTTTCCTGAAAATATGATCCTGAAAATTGAAGAAAAAGATTTTTTATTTGTCTCATACATATATACAGTTCAGAAAATCCTAAGATCAATATACGTTATTGGTGCGCGGGATGTTGAAAATTTACAAAAATGACACTTATATACAGCCCTTGGTACATTGACATGCACCGCGCTCGATCGCGTTTCGACTATATGCTTTCGCATTGACGAAAACGTATAGCTGTACGTAGGAATTTTTATTTCTCGGCCTCCGTCGACGTACGCCAAGGTGTCGGATCCATGAATATTCACGAGATGCGCCACGATGACTGCACACATCGCTCGTGCGCCACATACGAAACGTATCGCGATAAATGGCCGATAACGTTCGTGGGCCGTATCGTCTCTAGGACTCGAGATGTTTGTTATTGTTCGATATTAATTTCGTACATGCTTTGCTGAATATTTTTAACACGAATATTAATTCATTAGTTGTAATTATTACAAATAATTTTGTAGTAAAAAGTCAAACGTGCATGAGAGAGAGAGAGAGAGAGAGAGAGAGAGAGAGAGAGAGACATTTTTAAACAATTATACCTGAAATATAAGCCACAACCCGAGACGAGATTTTGGCCTTATGTTAAATTGAATTCTACAACGCAGTAGGAGGTACACTGAGAGGAATCATCCAATAAAAAATTAACAAACGGATATTTCCGATCAAAGTACCGATGAATTTTTGCAGAATATGAGAAGTATCGGTTTATAATTTTTTGATCGGTTTATCTGATGAAATGTCATTATAAAAGTAGTATCCGATTAAATTTAACCGAATGTCCTGATTGAATATAAAAATTAATCGGAATTTGATCGGAAATATCCGTTTGTTAGTTTTTTATCGGATAATTTTTCTCAGTGTAAGTTAATGCAAAATAGGTTTAATTCTAATGTAATATAATTTATTCCTATTTACTCCTAACGATAATATGTGCGTGCGCGTGCGTGTGTGTATATATGTTGCCCGACATTTCTCTTTTTATTTTCTTTAACGTCAAAATAGGTTGTATTACAGGCTTCAGAATATTAAAATAGGTGTTGAATGGAATAGTGAAGCTAAAAGTAAGATCAAAATTTCGACTCGGGTAGGTCAAATAGAATCAAAAGAAGTTGATGTAGGTTTTAGAGTATTCTCTTAAAGTGAATCAGTTATAATTATAGCACTGAATACTTATAGCTGCAAATCAATGTACATGCATTACTTCCAATGATGTTTCACTGACTCACTTTAAGAAAGTAAGAAGTAAGGTAGAATCAAAATTTCGGCTTGGGAGTTTTGTATAGCCCGAGATCACGAAAATATTTTTTGTTGTGATTGTTGCTACAATATCTTCTTCGTGCACTTGATTCGAAGCGCTTGTAGCACTCTTCTGCCTTCCCGGCGAGATAAAATCCGATATCGACGCACGTACGAGAGATCGATAAACTATCTGAGATCGCGCGAGAGCGGTGGGGACGAATAAAAATCCGCGTAAACAAATTTGCTTACACACCGGTGAGATAGTCGCCCGATCGTAGATGCACGGCGCGTGCACGCACGCAAGCAGCGCCATTGTTTACGATAATTATTGAACATTTCTCGCACTTTGTCGCGCATAGCTTGCACGCTCGAGTGCATTCGCGATGTGTGCGCGTGCGAGATTGCGACTCAGCAAAGATGGCGATATCGATGCGTGTTCGGAACGCGAGGAATTTGTCGGTCGATAAGATTCGATCGTCATTTCTTTTTGTTTCTTATTTTTATCGAGTAACATAAACGCGGGGGCGATTGCTTCAGGGTGTGTTTGTTTACTATCGGGCGATCGCCGGGTGAAAAACATCGACAACAAGTATTTTCTTCCGCTCTTATAGGCGGATAGCGATGCGCCCGTGTAATATCTATACGTTGCTACGAGCTGAGAGGCGACTTTATTAATTACCGTCGATATCGAACCGAGAATTAGAAGCGCGCGCGCGGCGTTCGCTGCATGCTAATGCGTGTCGGGAATGCCATACGGCGAATATTGACGATCCCCGTGTAGCTTGAGCTGCTGCTCCTTGCCCACGCAAAGCACAAATTAAAATCCGAGATGGTCGTTTTGATACGCCGATGGAAGGTTGCGCTTACACCGTGAAATCTGATCGCATTCGCGCTGCCGGAGCGAAAACCCGCCGGTTGCATATTTCAGACGTCATAATTAAAGATTTAACTGCACCGTGGCGATTCTTACACGAGGGAAACGCTAAGGATACCACTCGCCTAAATATGGTTTGCTATAATAAAGTATTAATGTTTACTTGTGCATACAAAACGTTGTTCTGTAACGTATATAAGAAACCATAAAAAAATTCGAAAACGCTCGCGATCATTGGTCAATCTTCTTTAATTGATAACTCCAAAACATCTCCGTGATTATTTATAAAATGGTTGGAAGACATTTTGTTCAGTTTAACCTAATCTATAAGTATATGCCAACAGACATCGCTATCACAGCTCGTTTATCGTGTAGCGCGTGATCATTCACTAATCTTCTTTAATTAATAATTCAACATTTTACGTGGTTCTTTGCAAAATAATAATTTTTTGTGCAGTTTGACCTGATCTACACATACATTACATATGTATCATCAGACACTCTATATACGAAGATGTATTAACTGAACACATTGCGTATCATAAAAATTGTGGCTGTGAGAACTGTACAGATTGGGCATATGTAAAAACATTTAACTTTTAATGCTGTATATTTCTCTTATGATTTCATTTTAAAATCATACAAATTTCCTCTCCAATTTATAGAATATATGAATGTAACAACTGTAGCCCACAGTTTTCTCCGTGTAATATCGTTAGCCTTGGGCGCGCTGCACGCTGTAATTCTACGGAAAATACGACGCCATTGGCTTTCTCTACTTTAAATACAGTTAGCGCCGTAACTACTCGTTGACGTCTCACTATAGCCGCTATTGTTTACTTAAATGATTAATAAAAGTCGTGTATTTGCATTTTTATCGCTACGACAGCCGCTTAAACGGACATCTCTATTAACTTCTACATGAATAATAAGTAAACGCGTGAATACAGAGAGAGAGAGAGAGAGAGAGAGAGAGAGAGAGAGAGAGAGAGA
>NW_022639606.1:250083-261615 GCF_010583005.1 Odontomachus brunneus
TACAGAGAGAGAGAGAGAGAGAGAGAGAGAGAGAGAGAGAGAGAGAGACGGAGAAAGAGCGTTCCACATCGCCCCGACATATCAAACTCTCGCCCATTGTCCCTCGAGTTGCCGATCGCTCGGTTGGCGTCCCTTACCTATTTCCCAACCGCAATCTTGCGGTTCGAGGTCCCGCAAGAAGACGCGCGCGACTCGCGGGACGCGGCGACTTATTATTTGCCGGTCCCGACGAGAGAGCGATTTCCTCCCGGTGCCTTTCAAAGTCGACGCAGGCGATGATGATGAGAGAACGGGGCTAATTCGCGAAACGGTGTCGGGTGCATCATAGAGCTCGCCCGGCTGCTCCGAGGAAGAGTCACGCCCTCCTCGTTACCTCGCGGGTTGCCCCTCCGTCTCTTTCTCTCTCTCTCTCTCTCTCTCTTGGCGATAATATCTCGGCAAATACCGAGCCGGCGAACCCTTTAGCATCGGTCGGGCTGCCGCCTGTGCGCGTAATGCCCTAAAATTAAACAGCCCACGGCGCCGGGGGCGACCTGCCCGTCACCCATCCTGCTCGACTCTCCTCTCACTGGTACGGTCTCTACAGTGTGATAAATAAAGATAATCCGAATGTCGATGGTGGTGCACCACGGCGTGCGGAAGAGATAGATAAAGAAAGAGAGAGCGCCGTAGGAGCCTCGGAATCTTTCCGATTTAATACGAACGAGAGACTAAGAGGGAACGCCGCTTGGCACGGTAACGTAAACCCTTACCTTTTTGCTCTATCACGCCATGAGAACGGTAAATTTCCATATGTACATTGGTACCATCGAGTTACGGCTACGGTTTGGGTCCGGCGAGGCGTCGCGTCTACGACAATTTTTCTATTACTTTTCCGTGTAAAGTAGAAGTATCAATGCTCGGACGCATTGAGAAAAAAATACTTGAAAATTTATTTGTGGGATATAAAGTTTCTTTATGAAAAACGAAATTTATTTCTGTGAAATAAAGTTTATTTCTGCGAAATAAACGTATATTCATAAACAAATTTTCAAATATTTCCTTTTCAATACACGTACCAATATTTTACTTTCAATGCAGACAAATATTTTACCACTAAAAATATTAATTACTTATTTCACTTCCCTTCTTTTGGATAATAGTTGTTTTCAATAAAGAATATTTTCTTGTGATAGCAGTCTTGAAATATTTATTCAGAGAAGAAGACATAAAGATGGAGTATAGAGATGGAGTAATTATATATACATACATACATACATATATATATATATATATATATATATATATATATATATATATATATAAATTCAATATATGTACATATATTTTATGTTTTTTGTGTGAAAATTTAAATATTTATATTTAAAAACGAAAATAATAAGAGTGGCCATGACAAGGAGGTACATGTCTGGGAATTGGTGCTTTTACCTTAAGTCTTTTCAATTAAGCGTGTCCGCAGTGGCAGATGACTAGATGTTATTTTTTGCGTTTTCGGGTTGCTAAGGAGATATCATCCAAAAGAACCGCGTTATTATTAATAATAATACCGAGCCGCGTTCGCGGAGGACAAACGTCAGCTGCAGCGTATCGCGAGCAAACGAAGATGGAATTCAGCCGGCGGTTCGCGTGACGCTGTGCGTGGCGCCGGCGTCATGGAGAGGATGCCACGAATTTAGCGGCGGCAGCGACGACCGGGTTAGACGACGACGGCGGCGGCAGCGACGCGCGCGCGCGCGATCGCCGTCAGCGTGAATTTACTTTGTCTCGTGCGTCCTGCCGCATCCTAATGGTTCACCGACGCGTATGCAGATTATTCCTTCTACATCACAGACGGCGTGTTCGACCCATCCGAGTCGGACACGAGTTTGTCAGAGCCGATTGTCGCCGTTTAGAAATACACCCAAGTAGACTTCTATGACGACGTGAGACAATTGATGACTCGAAACTTTGCAATCCTTTTGAATTATATTTACGAAGTAAATATACTATATTGAATTAATCATTAAATTTACGTCATACAATAATGTAAATTTTTTATTGTATGTAAATTTTTGATGCAGCAACAAATTTACTGAAAGTTACACTTAGATTACCTTTTCATCACGACATATCTCTAGAAGTCCAGTCCATCAAGATAATACTGGCTACAAATGGAGCATTATACTTTATATTGGCACAATATTGCAAAATAGACGTCTTGCATTTTATAGAATTTTGAATATTAGCAATTCATTTCTTACTAATATTGATTACATATTGGGTTATATTGGCCCCATATATCCACTAATGTATGCCAATATTGATACAGTTATGTTGTATAATATTGACAATTTATTCACATTTTATTTATAACCAATATTGTTTATATATTGGCTATATTGGCCCAAGATATATTTATAATATAACTGTAATTTTGGCCAACATAACGTCAATGAATTGTGCTACTAGGGATTGTTTGGATAAAATTTCGATCATTTTTTTCGTATCTCTTTCGTATTTTTATTTCGTCATTCTATGTGATAAATAGTGCAATCTGATCAGTCATAACGTTGCTGAATTTTGTGCATGAATATATTCAAAATTGTCAAGTTTACGTACCTCAGACTACCGTAGTAATCTGTTTTTCTTTTGATCTCTGCGATCTGTCTTCGTTGCCGGCGCCTGTTGAACAATTTATCGAGATATTAAAATTCAACGGTTGCTATTACGGCCACTCGGTTCCTTACGATTCCCACCGCGAGATGACATCGGACGTGATCCGCGTCCTGAGTAAATGAGTCTCTGAAGCAGCTGCTCGCATTAGAGCGCGATGGGAAAATGAGAATCGCACCGGGGCCGTTCTCCGGCAGTAATAATACGGTGGAAAATACGGTGGAAGGCTCCACTAAACGTTCACCTAATGGCCCGTCGTCGCTGAAGTGCGGTGACAGATTATTAGCCGGAGCATCCGCTAATGCAGATCTCCGCCGCCGTTAAAGTGAACCCGGGACCACCGTCACCCCTGAAAAGATTTACACCTTTCAGATAGCATCTCCGACATATTGTCGCTCATCCGCGATATCCGATACTTGATACCACGTCGAGATCGCTCGTCGTGAAGCGACCGCTCGCAGAGCGAAGGCTTGAATTTATAGCGAGACTCCGATATTCTCTCAGAAAATGTCTGGGATTTAGAAGGAAAGTAAACATGATGATATAGAGTTAACGAAACCGGATCTGCTAATAAGGAAACGACGTACATGTCACAGCTGACTAACGTCATACAAGGAGATTTCCAGTAACTCTAATGCAATCATTAGTAGTTCTTTAGTTGCACACACGCGAAAAATTATAACTATTATTTTTACGGTATGTAGGGAAGCCGAGTCTGGAAATCATACTTGGTTAGTTTAGTCCCAAAGCTTATATTTCACGTAATAATTACCGTACTTCTGGCTTATAGACTTGACTTATAGACCTCCTCTTTAGAAAGGAGAATGGGTAAAATATTTGACTTAAGCAATCCTACTTTTAACCTCACTATTCTATTAAACATTTATTTTAACGTTTTGAAGCTTAATAATACAACTTATTTTGATGCTAAAGAAAATGAAAACTCAGGTATCATCAGAATCAAAATAGGAGTAAATTGTATCATTAGAATTAAACCTATTTTGCTAACTTAGTTCCTATTGCGTTGTAGAATTCAAAGTTTAATCATAGAGTCAATACTTCGAGATAATAAAATCTTCGACTCGGATTAGCATACAAAATTTAGCATTAAATCGAATTGCGAATTGCGTGTGTTCGGAAGATATCCCGTATACATTATATTAACAATCTTAGATGACCGTCGCAAAGAATTTAGGGCGATGAAGAAATCCTGATTATCTTCTCGAATTCTACGCATAAAAGTACATAAGAAACACATCGAGAGTTCCACGTGACAAATTACCCGCTAGCCAGTGTTATCATACTTTAAGCCATTACACTAGCTAATAATAAGTTCCATTCAGCGTTTCTGTTCAATAAACATTAATCGTAGCCGCAGCACTCGACTCCAAAACGTGGCTGGCGATTTCTGTCGCGTGCGTGAGGTCCAACGTGAGTTCGGGAACTCACGTGTTACGACGCGGACAGCTCACCGGAACAGACCGGCGACGATAAATCAGAATCATTAGGGAATTGGCCGCGCCTTTCACGATTCCTAAGTCGCTTCTTGCGGCCGTCGCGAGATTTACGTCCCCCATAAAAATCTGTATCGCGCCGCGTCCGCGGCTACCCGGTTCTTCTTTCTCCACAGCCACCTTCGCCCAACACTTTAACCGTCCCGCCTTTCTTTCCCGAGGCCCACGAGGATGAATTACGCAGGCCGTTCGTAGGAGAACGTCTTCCTTCTCACCTTTGGCGACTTGAGCCGCAAACGGCCCGAGACGAACTATTTCGTCGGCGGGCGGCAGGTTAACGGTAGTTCTTAATTTTACGCTTCGCTCGATTAGTGACGCGGATCCGGACTCGACTCCCTGCACCCCGTCGCATTGTATTGAAAATATATCGCTCGACTTTATCAGCTCGTAAATTGCGCAGTTCAACCGTCACGTAGGTGTGTCTGCGTACTGGAGCGGAATATCCGCACTCATCTGTGAAGCGAACGCACAGACGGGGGCACCCGCCTAGATCTAATTTTTGACCGTCAAATTAGAGACGCGGGAGCAACTTGAATAATATTATAATTGCGCCGCAACCCGAGTCGAAATTTTGGTCCTATATTAATCCTTGAATTCTTCAACGCAGTAGGAGCTAAGTTAGAGAAAAGTAGGTTTAATTCCAATGATATAATTTACTCCTACTTTGACTGATGATGTCCAAAATTTTCTTTTTCACTTTCTTTAACGTCAAAATAGGTTGTATTATAGGCTTCTGAATATCAATATAGGTGTTGAATGGAATAATGAGATTAAAAGTAGGATCAAAATTTCGACTTGGACAGGATAGAATCAAAACAGATTAATATGTAAGTTTGAGAGTGTCAAAATAGGTGTTGAATGGGAAAGTGGGATCAAAATTTTGATTCGGGAATTACCGCTTCGGAATTTTGTCGAAATCGACTCTGTTAAATCGGTTAATCGTCGATTGTAACGGCAACTTCCGTTGTGGACGCGAGCTTTACGTTTTTACGCTCCGAGTGATCCCTCAATTGGACCTCAATCGAAATTCCCTCATTATAATATATATTAACTTCCTCAATACTCTCTTTCTCTCTCTTTTTTCTTTTATTATAATCTTTCCTGGCATCGCAATTTTACGCAAATTTCCGCTCGAGCATTTGTCGTCGAGTCGCGGAAAGGATAGATCCACGAGCTCCGCTGTCGCGGAAATTTCCATATAACGTAACGCGCTACGCATAACTTCGGCATTCGAGAGGGGGGAGCAGTGAATCAAAGTCCGCGCTGAATTGAAATCGCGCTATGTGCTTTGTTTATGCATTTACTGCGAGAGGAATAATGGGAACGAAATTGCAAAATGTTCCTTTTCAGATGCAAGTATTTCTCACTTAATTTCTTTTTTTTTTAATTGGAGTAATACTACAATTAACAAATAGGAAAAACTGATTTAGGATCTACCAAATTTGTAATTAGTGCCTATCGAATAAATATTTTTTATTTCTTCGATTTCTTTCCATCACATAGCTACATTTTATATGTAGCCCTATTATGCACACTGAGAAAAAATACTTGAAAATTTATTTATAAAAAATCAAGTTTATTTCATAGAAATTAACTTTATGAGATAAATGTGAAGTTTGAACTTTAAGAAGTAAACTCAAAAATTTATTTGCGGGATAAGGCTTATTTTTGTGAGAGAAAGTTTATTTCACAGAAATAATTTCATAGAACTTTATTTCACACGGAAATAAACTTAAATCCAACAAATGAATTTCTAACAAATATTTTTTTCTCAGTGCAGGGGTCACATCACGTCTGATGTGACCCACATGTTGCAAGCTATTCCATTCGGTGAACCCGGCACTACACTGAATATTTTTCATGACCACTTTCGATCTATGCAGTTCTCCTTACTCTTACTTCATGATTGTAACTTTGAAATTCCGAAAAGTGTATTATCTTCCTACGCTGCACGTTGGATGTTGACGTTGGAAGACGAGAAGGCAGCCCATACCGTTGCCGGATGGGCAAAAAAATCGCGGCTTCCTGCGGTTCTTTTTACGTACGTGCGGCGACGGTGGATATCGGTTCCGAGGACGATCGGCGCCAGCCTCGTCATGACGATTTTTACTTTAAGACCTCGGCGCGACTTTGCTGGACGATGAAGCCGATGCAAATCGGCAGCACTAAAGGCGCAGGGCGTTCCCGACTTCTTCGTGGCAGAGCACAGTCGACGAGGACGAAGCTCTCGATAGAACTTCGTCCTCGGATCTCGGAATAATAATCACGCGACTTTATCGCGACGGAACCGCTGCGTTTCGAGCGGATCACAACGGCGAAATCGTAACCGCGTTGAAATTAACAATTGTCTCTTCAGGAATATTTCCTGAATATCGTCCTGAATATTTTTCCAACGCGGGATCGGGCTTCGCTGCTCCTCGAGACGTCGGCGCGTTTTCCCGCCTGCATTCGCTCTCGAGGCACGAGTATAAATTAGTAGTACGTGGCACGCGTGTAACGGGGAACTCGTGTCCCGATTGAAGAGATTAGGGGGATTATAAAACGCGACCACCGGCCGTGGTCGGTTTCCTCGATCGTTCGATCGTGATCGTCCGACGGAGGCCGCGCGCCCCCTCGCGCCCAGCGACGGCGACACGAAGAAATTTCGGTTTTCTTTCTCCGCCAACCGATTCACATGCCGGGAATCTTAATGACGATCCACGCGGACATAACACTCGCTGTTGCCCCTGTGTCGCGGGTCCGCCGATAAATAACGTCTTTTAATACCGTATTCGCGCCACGCACCGACTATCGCATTCGCATGTCTGCACGATCTACGTGCGATGCCGCGCCGATACACGCAAACGGATCTCGTCATATGCCGGCGCTTTTCGGCGCGATCGCCTCTTTCTGGTTGCTTGATGCGACGCATTCGGTCAGTTGAAATAACGTATTGGAACGAAACGACAAAGAAGAAAAGGGAGTGATAGATAAAGACAGGAGCAGAGACTGAAATTGGAAATGCGACTGCAACTAGGACAGGGAATATGGTATAAAGAGAGAGAGAGAGAGAGGGAAGATGATCCGCGAATGTACTTTTTTTCGAACGTCTCACTCCTTTCTCGACGCGATATAACGTCAAGCAAATGTTTATCGTAATCAGGAGGAGCATGCTTCTCTAAACACTTCCTCGTATCGATCGGAAGACCGGAAGTCCGGCTCCAGCGCGCGCGCGAAGTTTGTGACTCAAGCCTCCGTTTTGGCGGATTCGGACTGATCGAGAAGCAGAGAGTCTGAAATGTGTGGATGAATAATTGTTTACACGAGTCCGGGGCGGACGCGTTTAGCGTGCCGGGCGTGTTCTGTGCAATGTATCCATCGCGCCTACTCATCTGTATCCCCTAGGACGAGGCTGTAGCCGGTCTCAGGCACCGAGGAGATGGCCGATAGCCTCTCGCCGGGCGCGGTATGTCCCGACGGGATCAACCGTTCCGATTCCGCCCGGTGGCGTAACGAGACTATGACGAGTACACATACACACACGTGACAACGTACCGACCGGATGTCCTCGCGCCTACAGTCGCCGAAGGTTGATTTCGAGGTCAATTGTCTCGACCGTCGCCACCGATACAAGAATACTTGTGAACCAAGTGTGTTACACTTGGTTGCAAAACGATTTAAACACAACGAAGTTAACTCACCAGACTGCCTAAAGTGAGTTATTAAAATTGCCGAGGGGCTTTCGCAATAATTATATTATTATTGTTATTACATTTATTATTATTAATTACCTTACTACTGAATAAGCTTGTTGGTAATGGCTTTCAGTTTTGGATTTGACACAACGTATAACGAATTTGTAGTGTACAGATTTTGCAGTGAAATCTTACTTGCACTGAATGAAATTAGTGATATATAAAATAAGGTAATAAAGTGAAAGTGTTTCCATTAAAACTCAGGGAACATTCAATAATTATGGGTGAAATACCCTTTTATTGATTTAGTTGGAAACATTTTTGCTAATTCACTTTAAAGGAACATTGTTAATTAGATCTTCCCCTCGTAGGATGCTCCGTCCAGATTATTCTTATATCAATAATTACTGCATGATTATCAAGCAAGAATATATTTGCTAAAGAATATTGAATTTTCTTTTCAAGCTTGCATGCTTTGTCAAACAAAATCCAACACACTCGCCAAGTTTTGTTCCAAGCGCGTGGTATTCGCGAAGAGGGGCGTTATGGGAACGCAACAAATATTGACTTTTGAATACGTGGCTATTGGCAATGCGCGCGTAAACATCCTGATGACGCAAAATCGCGGAAAATAAGATCTGAGTAGGTGTCGGGCAGCGATTGCGATTAACTCGATGATTCGAGGTTAATTTTTGGCTGCCACGCGGGAGTGTATGAAGTTGGCACCCCACTTTTTGAAATTTATAATTTTGAAAGTTGTTTCAAAATGATATTGCTTCATTCGAAACGGTTTAAGTCTTGTAACATTTTTTTGTTAAACTCATCTAAAAAATCTGAAAAAATTCTGGGATACTTTAGAGAGATTATATTTTCTGTTCCAATAGTTACTTTAGTCATTTATTAACAATTTTTTGCAATAACAATTTAAATTTGCCGAAATCGACAAAAAATGTAATTTCGTAAAAATATTTTCAGGTTTTTTTAGATGAAACTATTTTCTTAAAAAAAAAAATTCTATATACTGATTTAAAAAAGTATAATTATTTGGATGATTGAAAATAAGGATGATTGAAATATATTTCTGAGGTGACAAAAATTAAAAAAAAAGATGATTTCTTACAAAAATTAATCTTTATTATAGGAAAATTGGCGGAAATAATTACAAAATGTCATGACAAAATAAAGTGAAATTGCTTCGTCGTTTAAACCTAGTATAACTCAGAACAAAAAGATCTCAGTTGGAACAAGAAAGGAAGCATGTGTTTTCTCTTGACGTCGGGTGCTGTCAAATCGATTTTTTTTCGAATTTTCGGAGAACGGATGACGCTACGAGTCTCATACTCTAAAACTATAATTCTTAAGCCTAGCACAACTCAGAACAAAAAGATCTCGGTTGGAACAAGAAAGATAATATAAGTTTACTCTTGGTCCGATAGACTGTCAAAAAACTTTTTTAATTTTTCGGGCTTATAATTAAACTTATTGATTTGTGCTTTTGGAACAATGTTTGGAACAACTAGAACAATCTATAGCGGTACCAGAATGTTCGATTTTCGAAAAGTGGGGTGCCAGCTCAAAAAATCATTTTTTTTGTTTTATTCGAAAACCATTTCGAATGAAGCAATATCATTTTGGAACAAAGTCAGAACAATCTGGAACAACTTTCAAAATTATAAATTTCAAAAAGTGGGGTGCCAACTTCATACATTCGCCACGTGGCTATATGCGTCACCTACAGTCGAGAGTGTGTGTATGTGAAGCGGTTTGAACACTTTGGGTGTTATCTATTAGACGCTACAAATGCTTTGAAGCGTCGTGTGCACCAATTATGGAGGTTCAGTGTAGATTAAGAGCATACCTCAATCAGATTCACGAATCTTACAACAGTTGCAAAGCAGTTTTGTCTTACCGTTCCAACGGTTTTATTCGAAATACTTTCGGATATATTATACGTTTTCACGTTGCCTTGATAAGATTTATTTCCGCATCACGTATTGTCATTTCGGCGATTATAACGCAAGTCCGTGTGCAGTGTGTTGTTCTCAAATGTGAGAACTAGATGTGTTACTAACTTCACTAGGAAGAAAAGTGTTCGAACCATTTCGCTCTCGACTGTACGCGTCGTTGAGACCGGCGCGGCTATAAAATATAATGCCCTAATTACATCGTTAAGATTATTATTGAGATAACATTATAATAGTATGTAATTACAGCACTCGGATAAGCGCGATCTGCTCGTACGACCAATAACGAAGAGACCAGATCTGTAACCGCGATTGTATCTCACGGCGCAACTTATAATTCGCATTATCAAATAGAGATTTCACGAACTCATCGACAACTTTGTAAATTGCGCCGCACGCGCGCGCGCGTTTACACCTATGCTAAGATCCGTCGCTGCTACGACGACGACGTGTGTTTACGAAGCGCGAACGACTATCTGACGGAGGGGATCGGCTGAAAGAAGCGAAAGAAAGGTGGACGCGTAGAGGCAGGCCCTCGATACCCTTTCAGGACGTTTAAACCCCGGCGGTTCACAATAAGATGCCGGATAAGGGCCCGTGAAGTGGTCGCGTGAACATATAATTTGCCGGCGTGTGTTTGTCCCGGTAATTAATGGTGCGCGGTACCCCATAACGTATCAGATAAAAAGGCCTCTCCGCGGCCGAGTCCAGACGAAGGTACGACTTCTCGCGCGCCTTGACAAAGTGGAGTTTCCACGAGGTGTATGTGTTTTTTCTGAGAGTGACACAAAGGTGCGAAGAACGAGCGGTGGTGAAAAGGAGAGGCCACATCGTGGGGGCTACTACTGATCTCCTCGTGCACGAGGCTCCCGTGGGAGCCACGTGACGCGTTTGTGCGTGTGTGCATTTGTGCGTGCGTGCGTACGACCACATAGGTTTACACAATTCCATCGCGCTGCCATAAACTTTACTGCTCGCGTATTAGTACGTCATCGGCCGTGTCTCGGTTGTAAAAGCGTAATGAGTAATGTTCCCCGTTCCGTCTAGTTTCACACCGCGTCACGGAAACAACCGTCGACAAAAGATTTTTATTCCTCTGACACCGTTTCTGTTTTCAATAACAGCGTATTAGACGGCTTATGTAAATTGAATGATACGTATCGCAATTCAGACAGCTATTTTTTTCCCTTTTTTCAATAATGCAATTTCATCGCGTCACTTCAAAGGAGACCTCCAAAGTTTTAACCTCTCAAGTGGTACCCAGAAAAGTAATAAAAATATATATAAAGAATGCGGTCAAGGGTCTATAAATCACTAGCCCAATGGTTTATGGTCAAAAAGTTTTGAAACTATTTTAGATTTAAAATAAAGTTTATGATACGATATCTCAGATTTCAGAGATATGACTTCTATTAAAAATTTCACTTCCACGAGATGTTAATCTGGAGCTTATATTAGGACCTTAACTTAGTTTCCGCCCGCAAATGTTAGATGGCAATGCAAACAATTCTAGTAGTCATTACTAACGAAACAGGTAGTTTGTGATTAATTTCGACATTTCTCGATAACATTCAGTCAGCATACACAATTATTTTCCTAAACAACAATTTCTTTTGCTTTGTGAAAAATGGAACGCGATAAAGTGTTTTTTCGACATGTGCTTTTGCACTATTTTGATTTGAAAAAAAGTGTAGCAGAAGTTCATCGATTACTTGAAGAAGGTTATGG
>NW_022639606.1:266354-267245 GCF_010583005.1 Odontomachus brunneus
ACACGCTTCCGAAATGTTGAAGAAGTGCGAGAATGGGTGGACGAATGGATTGCTTCGAAACAAACATCGTTTTATCGAGATGGTATCGCCCAGTTGCCAGAAAGATGGCAAAAAGTTGTAGAAAGTGATGGAAAATACTTTCATTGAAATAATTTAAATAAATTTTTTACAATAAATGCTTTTTCTCAGTATTTTTTGGGCGGAAACTAAGTTAAGGTCCTAATATTTGTGCAAAAACTGTCTCAGATTCAAGATTTAGGGTTTGAGGCCCTGATATTATAAACAAGTCTATAACCAAATACTGATCGACATTGTTTTCAAGTGATAAGTCTAATCGAGATGTGATTGTCGCTTAATAAGCGCTATAACCGCGACTGCAGTTCAATGCGGAGAACGCTGGCGCCATCTCGTAGAAGTGAAATTTTCAACGGGCCATATCTCTGAAATCTGAGGTTCGACCGCTTTGGCACTTATATATTTGTAATCTACGTACCACAGACTTTATTTTAAGTTCAAAATGATTTCAAAATGTTTTTGGCCATGAATTTGGGTCACTCTTGACCAAATTCATTTAAACTATTATACTCTTTTTAACTTATTAGATATGTTTTATATTGTATTTTACAAAGTTCTTCAAAATTCATTGACACACTTTTACCTTATTTAAAAAAGAATTCTGTCTTAGGGGGTCGCGTAGTCATTTTGAATTACCATAGAAGAAGTTATCCGAAATTTCACGACCGCTCCCCGTCTCTTTCGTAATTCGTCTGTCGATCACCGCCACGTGGTCATCGCGTGTGTCCCCGCGCGATCACTCGTGTGAGAACGAGAGAGAGAGAGAGAGAGAGAGAGAGAGAGAGAGAGAGAGAGAGAGAGAGAGAGAGAGAGAGA
>NW_022639606.1:267276-275119 GCF_010583005.1 Odontomachus brunneus
AGAGAGAGAGAGAGAGAGAGAGAGAGAGAGAGAGAGAGAGAGAGAGAGAATGGGACAAGAAACGAATATACACAAAATATGACAGCATAAAACATCCGGACATGCACGCGCGAGCGCGTGAAAACTATCACGTCGAGACGTCGCTCGTCGTCGCGTCCGATGGAGATGAGAAGCACGACGGTGTCTCTCGACTTTAACATGATCGAGTGCCTCTCACGTTGACGTCCTCCGCGAGCCTCGTCCTCGGCGAGAGTATCGCTAGCGTTAACAGTTGCTTCGCAGTGAGTCCTATGTATACGAACAACGATCTATTATTACCTGCGGCGGATCCTCCTCGGATAACCTTTCTATGGGATCGCGAAAAATTCGGAATCTTGCAAAAGCGCCTTCGCGCTCGTCGACGTGGCGGTGATTTTTCACTTTATCCCTTCATAAAGCGTGTCAAAAATGGTCCATCTCGCAGGGAGGATCGAAGCCGCTTTCGCGAGATCCTTACTGTTTTTTCTTTCATCGGCAATGTCTCTTTTGTCGTGTTAACGTTAGAGTATCAAGAAAAAAAGTGCATGTACGCATAAAAAAATGCATGTAATCGCGATAACGACACAGTTCATTTTTCGTAACGTCGCAATTTGTAGCTATCACAGATACGAAACGCGGATACGCGCTTAACGACTGCTTTAGATACGCTTATCTGTTTACACAACATATTAAATAATAAAATATGAGTTTCACCTCATGGTTTCACTTGGTTCAATTAAGCCGCAATCGTTAGGGCTTTTCACGAGAGAGCCGGCTTCTCCTTTATGCCGTCTCATAAATTGAATAGCTCGCCGTTAATTAAGTCGGAGACGGGCTAATTACTTTCACATTTTTCCTTGATTTTAGCTTCGATTTGCATAAATTATACGTAATGCAAATTCAAGACCGCTTGCGCAAACCGACACTCAGCGGTGTCCGCGATATCGTCCGTATCGAGTGGTTCGTGATGCGATTGGCTAATTATTAACATGTCACACTTATGCCACGACGATGTGTCGCGAAGTCGTGCGTCTCTCGAATATTAAAACTTTAACAACGTTATACGAGCGTTAAAAAATCATAAAATAATGTCTTCACATATTTACTGGACAATGATTAATTATTGAAAAAATCTCCATACTGCTTTCTCTAAAGCCAAAAATATGTATCTTCTTTCCATGCCACACAAATTAAAATAAAAAAATCAAAATGTTCTTTCGATTTAGGAACATAATATGAATATAAAATACAGGAATGACCAATTCCTTTATTTTCAAGAAATTGCCCTAGATATTGTCTTCCTACTCTCGTTATCTTTTAAATAAATTGCGGAGAGAAGTTTAAGTAAAAAAGATGAAATATGGATATATAAGAATTTTATTACGAAACGAATGACAATTAAGTACAAAACAAAATTAAAATAAAGTCGCGGAATTAAGATGACATAGAAATCAAAAATGTTAATCGTAATGTGAGAATATTGGTTTTTTACTGTCATAGCTTTTTTAACCCTTTAAGTATTACTAGTACCAATAGGGACCGCTTAGGATCGGTCGAAACCTTATAAATATCCTATTTAGAGTGTTTTTGACAATATTTCATTAAAAAAAAGTTACTAGAATGTTCCATGAATTATGCGCCTTAAAAGATTAACTCTCTCTCTCTCTCTCTCTCTCTGTTGGCACGCAAAAAAGATTTAGAAAGATTTTTAGAAAAAAAGCAATTTGAATACTTTTAATAATTATATAACTCAATATTTTATCTATATTATTTTCTCTTTCTAAAATCGAAAGGATATATCTCCTTCGTGCACTAAAAGAAATAATAAAAAAATGAAGATATTGTTTAAGCTCAGGAACGCAGTGTAAACAAAAAAAAATATATATAAACTAAAGCTGTATTTCGGCGCATTTTGGCTGCAGCGTCTTATTCTATTACGGCATCGTTGAAAAATCCGCTCAAATACGCCCCGGGATTCGTCGAAGCAATGCTCGCATGGACGTATTCTTAAATTTGTTCAATGCGTTAAAGCTACGCGGATGTGCACGGATGTGGGCCCGCATACACGCACAAATCAGACGCGCATTTAACAGAAAGTTCAAGCGCCGATGCATCGGTCCGAGAAGCGTGGTGTGACAGGCTCTTCGTGGTAGCTTGCGCTGGCTATATAAAAACGTCAATTCACCGAAGCGCACGCGCTCTTACGTCCAAGTATGCGCCCGTTGTTTACGCTTCCCAAACGATGTTTCGCGTTTAACGTATCGACGCGTCGAATCGAAGTTAACATCGAGCGAGAGTCCGATGAACGGGAAGATATTTCGGATCGGAATCAGGGACGGCCGAACGCGTTACCGTCGCGATCATCGCGATCTGCGAGCGAAGATATTTCGATTCTCGGAAGCACGCGGTCGCTTCAATCGTGAAGTTACCGCTTTTCAACGTGTGCGTCTCGAGTATTTGAAGGGATCAGCGGAGTTCGACGGCTCGGTCCCTTTGAGACAAATTCGTTTACGTTTCACTGAATCTGGTTTTCCCCAATTTCGTCTCGGATAGGTGTGAAAACATTGTAAACCGAGCCTGTGTCCGGGGCAGACGTGTCGGCGGTGTGTGCAAACAAGCGAATCCGCCGACACGGCGCGATCTTTGTGTTCGCGGATGATCCGCATGCCGGCTTGTTCGAGGAAATTCGATCGGCTCGGCCAAGATCCCGTCTAATTCGTTTAAACGCCGTCGCAGGCGGTGCTGGCGGACATAATGTCGCCTTTAAGGCTGGGTATGTACTGAGCGAACGAACAAACAACAAACGCACAGTTTTACTCTACGATTAAAAAACTGTGTGTGCCTCAAGCGGTGTCTACAATAAGAACTTAATCCATAATGGGTCTTCTACAATAAGCCACTAGTCACAAGTCGTAAACTAATTTCACTACACTCGATTATTCTTGAAAGCAATCGACTGTGGTTAGTCAATTTACTTACGGCTTAGTGGCTTATCGTAGAAGGCCCATAAGACTTAAGCTTTAAGTCTTAAGCCGTAAAAAATTGACTAAGTCCCATTCTAGATATTTTAAACCTTATGATGTGATGTATTTCATTAAAAAATTCACTTTCTATTAAACTATTATCAATATCAGAATGGCAATTTAGACCACCTTACTCTCTCTGAGAAAAATTATTCGATAAGAAATTAACAAATGGGTATTTCCGATCAAAATACCGATGAATTTTTGTATTTGATCAGGAAACATCCGATGAAAAATATTAAAAAAGAAGAAAGACAATTTTTCACGTTCACAATTTTTCCATCGGTTTATCTAATAAAATGCCATTGTGATCGGAAGTATTCGATTAAATTTAACCGGATATCCTGATCGGAAAAAATTAATTGGTATTTTGATCGGAAATATCTATTAATTTTTTTATTGGATAATTTTTCTCAGTGCATTTTTTTTCTTTCTCGTAAAAGAATATCTTTCTAAAAAGGAATGAAATGACTGATTTTTTAAATGAATTTTTGCAAGCAAGTGTATTGTTTGAATAGAAAATTTTTTATGAAAGATATTTAATATTAATACAGTATCTTAATATAAAAAAGCTAGAATCGAATAAGAATTCGTCTCTATCGTCTAGCGATCAGAAGCTCCGAACAGAGGCTACGACAGGAATGTCAAACATTCACCTGTCTCCGGTAGGACGCATCCTCTACTGTAGGGCAGCGTCGGACATTAGGTATGTTGCTTTCGGAAACGATGTTACTCCCATCTTATCCGTTATCGGTGAGTGGCAGATGATCGCGCTTGCCGATCGGGCCGAGTAATCTCGGATACAGCGAATAGGTACGTCGTGACGTCTACTCGCCGGGCTTAAATTAAGAGAAATGATCGAGCCGCGCTCCTCAGGTATAATAGTCGATGGGACAAGCCACCGTCATGTCGCAAATCACAATCGTATCTCCGGGGACCGGACTAATCGTGAACTTCCGACCTCCAAGTGGAGCCGATGTATCTCGCGTTTATTTCGGGGACGCTCATCGAAGCTGCGGATCGAGGAGATGCCTTCCTCAAAGACGACACTGAGCTACGTGCGTACTTTTCGTAATGACGATAATAACGTCACAAGGTACGGGGAGATTTATGTCGCTGGACAAACGGGGGATTCCCGCGGGGAATGACACGAGAACTCAGTTAGAAAAAAAGTTCAGCTCTTAAAGGACGATAATACCTGGAGATTACTCATGTCTAATGATCGCCCTTTTGTGACGATGTCGGCTATATTTTTATTATTCTTATGTGATACGCGCGCATAGCGATAGAAAGAGAGGAGGGAGGGGAGAAGAGAGAAAGAGAGAGAGAGAGATAAAGAGTATTCTGAGGAGAATATGGGCGCAGTGAAAGCAGCGCGGCAGGTCAGGTCTCTATCGGAGATAGCCGGTAAATTCATTCCGATTGAATCCCATTGTGATAAGACGCGACATCGAAATTTAATTAAACGTGCCCTGCCGTCTGATGGAGCTTATCACTTTAGCTGTGAAGTTTACAAGCACGTACCGTTAGCGGCTTTCCATGCGATCAAACTCGACAAATGAGCTGCATGTGTGTGTATGTGTGTTACATATGTGTGTGTGTGTATGCGCGCGCTAAGAAAATACACAGCAAAGATTAATGATTCCGCTTGATTTGGTAACAATGATGATGCTCGCTAGAGAGGCGGCCGCGTGATTCACGCCAAATTTAACCATCGCAGAAAAACGTATTTTCTGTACAAATAGCATCGTCGACGGAAGCTTAGCATGATGGAAGCTTTGCACGCTTATCGATTAACACCGATATCGAATTATTCTACGGAATTGTTTACATCCAGTGTGTGACTTCGTATAATTACATCACATTGGTCAATGGATAATTTGTCACATGTGTTTCTTATGCATTCTTATGCAGAAGAAAAATAAATGGACTCAACATTTTTCATCAACCACAATTTTTTGCAAAGGTTTTCTTAATATATGGCACATGGAACATTCCACACAATTCGCAATCTGATTAAATTTTTTTTTATTCAATACTAGATTTTTTGCATTGATGTACTATAAACATTACATATCTTTCATAACAAGCTCTTCCATTTAAGCAATATATCTGTCTGCAAAATTTTATTAAAATCAATCATTTCTCTCCTTTTACATGCGGTTTTTCTTTAATTAGACACAAGATAAAAACTGATATTTTTTTAATTTTAAAAGGAACATATTACAAGCCAAACACAGCAGAAAATCACTAGTTTTCCTATTTTATATTAAGTATATCACATATATGTACATGTAAAGAAAATAGAATTGTTACATAGAGAGAAAAAATGAATTATAATTCGTTTTGATATGAATTTCTTTTAATTCTATCATATGTTTCCAATAATGCAGGAATAAATTGTTAATAAAGAAGATTTATTTTACTAAAGAACAGCAAATTTCGCTTTAATTCTTGAATAACACATTTATATTCACAATATTCATTTTCAATTCCTAAAATCTAAATAACACATATGAAATAAAAAGCTGATTAATTGCTGCAGTATGTCACTCTATTTTTACTATAAAATTCTATCTGTATAAAAACTTAAAAATCACCTTACTGAAAAAGTCTGGGTGATAGAAAAAATCGATTTTTAATTCAGTGTAAAGAATTGAATATAGATCACATAACTTGAGACATGTGATAAGGGAAAAGTTTTTTTCTAGACTAGCGTCTATTATAAGAGGTTATATTATAACGAGGGGCACCGTGCGAAGGAAAATGCCAAGTGTCAAATATTATTAATTGACCGATCAAATTATATTAATGAACCAGTGCTTGGCGCATCAAATATGACGATCACGATTGGATCTCGGACCGGTAAGATCTAAAGGCATTTCGGAGGCAGTTGTGGTCACCGTAGAATAATATTGTCCGACCAAATTCCGGGCTCGGCAACCGGACAAACTATTTCGAGTCGTCCGTACACTGTCTCCTTATTTATTTATTTATGTTACACTCTCGTGATCTCAGCAAAAGATGTTATTACAAAGACCTTCCTACGATGCACACGGCGACGATTGCATAAATGTCGCCGGCAGCCCGATAATGCCGGTTTTGTCAACGCGGCTTCTGCGTATCTTTTGTCCCTTTTGTACGAAACTACGTGGGCGACACGAAGGAATGGCCACGAAGAGAAGGAGAGGAGAAGAAGAGGAGAGAGTCTAAATAAAACAGGATAAAAGAGCCAATTAATCGATCGATTAGTAACGGCTGTCATGTAATAAGTCAATTGTTGCAAAAGAAAAGAAGGTGGAATGGAAGTTTTTACTTTTTGCGGGCCTTAAAATAGCAAAATTATAGATTCCCATAACAAAATGGGAAAAATATTCTCAAGTAGCAGGATGATTTCAAATGATATATTAATGACACTTTAATAAATCATTAATATGTTTAATGTCAATAATACGTTACTAATACGTCATTTGATGTCATTATGTTTGTTAGGATTTATACTTCGAAATAAAATAACTTCCCTAGTAGCACAATTCATTAGCGTTATATTGGCCGAATATCGGTTACATTGAACCAACATAGCTAATGTATAGCCAACATTGGTTATAAATGAAATGTGAATAAATTGTCAGTATTGCACAAGATGATTGTATCAATATTGGCATACATTGGGGGTATATTGGATCAATATAACTCAATATGTAGCTAATATTGGTAACAAATAAATGGTCAATATTCAAAATTCTATATATTGGCTATAAAATACAAAGCATACTGGGCCAATACTGAACAATATTGGGATTTAATTTGTAACCAATATGGTCCCAATGAATTGGACTACTAGTTTTGATCCAGGCCTTGAATCAATGTCAAATTGTTTGGATCAGTTTTAGGTACAATATAGTAACCCGTAATTTTTTAAAAATTTCTCCAATATTATTTTCGAGATGTGGGCAGTGCATGCTTAAAACCGTTTTTTAGATGAAGATATAACAGTGACGGTAAAGCGCAACGTTACACTCCGTTAATACAAAGTGACGAGGAACACGGATTGTTCCTCGAGTGGTAGTTTCTTTTTGCGCCGTACAAAACCGGCGAGTTTCCGAGGCATTGTTATCTCTGACACGCAAGAAGCGTCGGGGCGTATTATTCGCAAAGAGGGCCATTGATCAGTCGGCCTGAGTTTCACGGGAGATGCAACAACATCGCGCACACGCCCGATTCTCGGGGCCGCACACGCCGAACCGCTGTTAATACAATTCGCAACACGCGTGTCGCGTATTCCGGCCACCGCGTCGGCTGTTTCCTCAGCAAACACCGGCGCGCCTTCGCGTGTGGCCGGATACATTCCTGTCGCTCTCGCGAATTTCGCGTCCGTCTCGGATCCTCCCTTCGCGATTCCTCGAAGAACCCTCGAATGGAGTACTTTCCGCGGCACTTTCGGATCTCACATACGTGATGCACTTTGGGCCTTGCATGCACCATGTACTTCGTGTATGTTCTGAAAAACGATGTTCCAAAAAGATGCGTCATTGTGTAACTACACATTGAGATCATAAGCACTAAATTTATTCAAAATACATTCTGAACTTTAGCAAGTTTGACATTTAAATCGAAAATATGAAATTAAAGCAAAAATTCGGTTTGCTTACCATATAGAGTCCAGCTTTTTCTTTAATAAAGTCTTGTAATATTATTGTAAAAAGAATATATTCTTCTCTTGAGCACACGATAATATATATATATATATATATATATATATATATATATATATATATATATATATATATATATATATATAT
>NW_022639606.1:275653-281555 GCF_010583005.1 Odontomachus brunneus
ATATATATATATATATATATATATATATAAGTTCTTCTAAAATTTCTCATGAGTATAATTTAAGACTATTATCAAGAAAAAATATTCTTTCCTAAAGGTGACTACTACTTGAAAGAACAAAAGTAAACGGAGTAGCCGTTTTTTTTTACAATAGAATGATACTTGCTGTGTGCAGGAATTTTAAAAAAAGTCCGCGAGTGAAAAATAATTTCTGCACTGAGAGAAATTATCCGATAAAAAATTAACAAACGGATATTTCCGATCATATTTCGGTCAACTTTTATATTCGATCAGGATATCCGATTAAATTTTATCAGATATTCCGATTATATAATGGTATTTCATCAAATAAACCAATCAAAAAATTATGAACCGATATTTCTCATCGAATGTTTCCTGATCGAAATTCATTGGTATTTTGATCGAAAATACCCGTTTGTTAATTTTTTATTGGATAATTTCTCTTAGTATGTTATCTTTTTTCTTTCTGATTTTTATTCTTTTTAAATTTGTTTTCCGTCTGACACGAATTGTTTGAACGGTTTGATCGTCAGAAATTCCTGAGCGCCGAATTATACGTTCTCAACGCAAGAAAGGGAACACTTTGTTAGATGATCGGAAACTGATCGTCGCATCGCGTTACCGGGTGATTTAGTGAGCCGACCCGATCCCGACGTCGTCGGCGAAGCTCAAAGGTCGGGTTCGTCGAAGCGATCGGTCGCGGCGCGTCCCCCACGAAATCTGCAAGCTCACGCCCGTGAAAATATTTTTTTTTCGTCGCGTAACACGAGTGTACCTCGGCACCGGCCGGTGCTCCTTTCGGCCGCGTCTTACGAGGCATTTCGTTCGCGCGGGCAAACATCGCGCCGCGGTTTGCCTGGTAATTGCTGGAAACACCTTGCGAGTGTTTACAGTGTCATCGAGGTGCGGTCACACCTCGTAGTGCGGGTCCTATGAAAGCTCTTCTTCTTCTTCGTGTCTTGTCACGAAGTGAAGCAGTGAGCCCGAAATACACGGTAGCGTCCGAGATATTTTCATGATGATCTTCTCTCTACGAGAAATTTCGGAGGCTTGATTTTACAGAATGTACACTGAAAGATAAAAATATCCAAGAAATAAAACATTTATATTCGATGAATATTATAACACATATTGATGATATTAAAATAACATATATATATTTACTTATACTACTATAAAATATTTTTCAAATAAGAGATACACACACTGAGAAAGAATGTTTGATATATTTGTAACTATAACACAGACATACACAGAAATAATTATTATAGACCATAGTGAAAAAAATCAGTTTATTAGATTCTACTATAATTTTAGCGACAATAACTTTATATGTACATTACTATTAGTGTTTTCATGCTAGAACAACCAAAAAATATGACTGGGGACAACACCATCTATAATTTTAGTTATATCAAACATTTTTTTCTTTCAGTGCATTTTTTTGAAACCTTAACTTTTCATGAAAGCAATTGTTTATTCGATCTAAATAAAAGAATTTAGATTTAAGGAAATATGTCGTTAATACCCATCGAATAAATATTTTTTACTTTTTAGATGTTTCTTTCTTCACACAGTATATCAATAAATTTAATCAATTATATTTAATAAGTCCAATTTATCGTTACTTATCTCTTTCAAGCTCGAAAACTAACTAAAATTAAATATTACATGATATAATTCGAATTCTGCACGTGTGATAATGCTGAGCTATGTAATCCGTTGTATAAACTGACTTCATTTTTCACGTGATGGAATTGTACTCCTTTATTCGTAAGAACAAGCATTCTCTATATTGCGCGATGAATCTCGCGTATTGTTCGAGTCGCTCGAGCGGTATGCGGAATTAGCTGTGCATTATCGGATTCATAATCGTGTATTTGACGCATAGTGAAACTTGGAAGAGAATTCACTGCTCATACACAATACAAATGATTGATGTCAAAATCTTGGAACGCGGACACTGGCGAACGCATTAATGCACGCCCATTGTACAATTGTGATAATGGCAGAACATTATTTATTCTTATTACAACTGTCCCCGATGACGGGAATATTGTATAGTCGGTATGCCCTTTACAAAATACGTAGACGCCCATAGTGGGAATAATGGGTAAATATTTGCCGATAGTGTATACGATGCATGCTGACGTTTCAGGATAGGATCCATTAGACGCTGCAAATAGCTTTAAAGCGCCGCATGGATCAATCTTTTCTTTAAGGCGATCACACGTACAAAATTTTTAACTGTAATTCCGTAAGAAATTTAACCAATTACAGTCGACCTTTTCTCTTGTGATATTATAATAATCGATTGTGGTTGGTTAATTTTTTTACGGAATTACGGTTATGGTTAAAAATTGTGTGATAGCCCTAAAGCCCGTATCAGACTATAGATTAGGATTGAGATTGAATTGAAATTTAGCTAATCAGAACGAAAATTCACTAAGCTCAAGTTTGGTGAACTTTGCTCTGATTGGCCAATTTTCAATTCAATCTTAATCCGTAGTCTGATACGGGCTTTAAACACTTCAAAGCGTTTGTAGCGTCTAATGGATCGTATGCTCAATTTACCCATGATGGTTTCCTGGTGACTCCATCCGTAGGAAGTCTTACGAATTATATAGCACGAGTTTGGTCGATACAGAAGAAAACTAGATATCACAAGAGAATTATCATGCGAGGAATTTAATTTTGCGAAAGTTTTAGATTTGGCACTAAAAAGACGACAAAAGAAAAGTATAATTAAGTAGTAAATATTTAATATAACTTTTAATACAAGCTTTCATAATAGATTAGACTTTATTACAAGCTTTCTTAATACCTATTTTTTTTCAAGGAAAAATTTCACATTAACAATTTTTCTTTTATTATATGTACAAACATTAAAAAAAATTCTAGTTTGTGTTCATAAAAAACTGATATCTGCATTTGTATCTATGTGTGTGTGTGTGTGTGTGTTACTATGGATAATTTACAGAAAATATTTCAATGTGTTTCTATATACTGAAAATAATTAATGAAAAATGGAGAGACCTTGATTTGTATCAAATACTGGAAATAATTTGTGAAAAATGGGGAAACATCACAAAAGTTCAAGTGACAGTTTAATTTGCTTCTAATTCTTCAACTTCACACTCATCGTTAGATGCCTCCATTTGTTCGTGTTCCTCAACCGCCTCTTCCTGTTCCATCCTGTTCTTGAGACCAATTGCTGGGGAACGAATCAGAGACAAATCGCGTTGCACTTCCTTAATGTCTATCTCCTGTTCTAATTCCCTTCCCTTGCGCAATCGTTGCATGATGTGCAGATTCTGTCGCTTCTGCTTGATGGTTTCTACTTTCTTTATCGCCTCTACTGTCTTAGTCCACAATTCTCTGTTGTATTTGACAGGGACGTTTCTCCTCTTCTCGAATTCGAACGATGGGTCCACCGCCAATTCCTTGCCGAAGGTTTTCCTGTAGGATTTGGTCCATTTGACTTTCCTGGGGTTCTTCTTCTTCTTGTACGCGGCGTGACACTTTGAACGGCAGAACTTGAATATCTGTAACCCATATCATTCACAGAAACGTAATTACTTGATCTGAGGTGAAAAAATTCGATAAAAATAATCACGAGTCGCCAGAAACGACGAGCTAAATAACGACAAGTCGAATGTTTACAAGCTACATAACCTCCAACAGTGCAGATGACTTGTGCACGTGACAATTTTTTCCAAGTATCTCAAATTTACCATTTGTATATGTTAAATCTATTATTTGTATATATTAAATTATCAATAATACTCACCTTGCAATCATTTCTCACAAGTTGAATTCCGTGTCCCGGATATATCCGGGACGAACAAAAATAACACGTTTCTATACGCATATTGCGATAGATTGAGAAAGATCCAGCACATGGGAGTGACGTCAGGTCGCAGGAATAAAGTTGCGCGTGCGCATGAAGTATCCTCACTAACGTATATATTTCAGTCAAATTTAAGGTATCATTAGGCCCCAGTGATAAAAAAAATGTAAAGAAAGCTGCAAGAAGAGAACAAAGAAAATTTATATCAAAGAAATAGAAGTTAATATTAATAATAATAAGGAAGTTTATTTGTTTTTTATGTTTTACGTCTACAGTCGATTTCAATGACATGAATACAAACCAATACCAATTGACCCATCACTGTCGATTTTTCTTTGGTCGCAAGGAGAACCATCAACTGTGATTGGTCAATTTTCTTGCGACTTTGCGGTTTAACTAATGGTTGCGTTCAGCAAAAAAAGCTATTTTGCACTGTTGTAAAATTCGTGAATCTGATTGGTGCATGTTCTTGGATTCAACCAAAATTAAAAGCATGCTCCAATCAGATTCATGAATTTTACAACAGTTGCAAAACAGCTTTCTCTGCTGAACGCAATCAATGTAGAACTAGCCTAACTCTAGCGAAATATTATATGACGGGCCTCTTTACACGCATCTACTGCATTGCACCTAGGTCGGTATTCATAGTCCGATCTTATATTTAAGATCATCTTAAATACTGTCTTAAGATGTTATCACCAATCACAGAGCCGTATTCGCATCTTAAGACATTACTTAAGACGGTCTTGAAATAAGATTCGACTATGGCTGCGTTCCGAAATTCACTTCCAGTACTGAAAATCTATAGTTCATGTCACATATACTATAGAATTTCAGTACTGGCAGTGAATTTCGGAACGCAGCCTATGAATACCGGCTCTAGATACGGCTGTGGAAGCAGTCGAGCTGTGACGTCGCTTGCGCATGCACACAGATTCTTATATAGGGAAAATTCCAATTACCTAATATCCCTGGCACATGATCTTTATTCAGCAGCTAGTCTGCTATAGAGTTATCTCAAGCAAAATTTGGTCAAAAGAGAGCAACTTTTAATTATTCGCTATATCAAATCGCACACAATATCCAATTATAGTATACTCCTATAGTAGATCAAATTAGGTTAAGGAGAGATATGCCCGTATTCATAGTCAGACCTTATATTTAAGGTCTTCTTAAGTTTATCTTTAAATGCTCTACGGATTATTTTATTGGCTACAAAGCATCTAAAGATGAACTCAAAGAAGCCCTTAAATATAAGGCCTGACTATGAATACGCAATAGACAAAGAGAGAGAGATTGAAAATATATCCTTTTTTCTCGTAGGATTTTGATGAAAATCCAGCACAGTCGTGGCCAAACTCTGCTTAGAATAACTCTAGTCTGACGTAGTAAAAACCATTTTTCAGCAAGGAACACTGTGTACGTAAAACTATTTTATTGGCTATTTGTTATCTCAGAAGATATTTTATATAATGTGTAGCTAATAAAATGACTTTGTGTATCACAATGGCTACATTCAGCGGAAAGAGCGTTTAGTAATTATCATTCTTGATTGGTACATACTTCTGGATCTATCAAGAATCTAAATCCTGATCTACAATAAATGTAGTAAGCTTTAAGCCTTAAGAAATTAACTAGTAAATTATAGAGTCACAGTCAAATTATAGAGGAATGATCAATTATAATTGGTTAATTTCTTACGACTTAATTATAGATCGAGACTAAAAGAATGCTCCAATCACAGACAATAATCACTAAACGCTTATTGAGCTGTATTTTCCGCTGAATGCGGCCAATGTTCCTTGCTGGAAAACAACCAAAGTTGACGACGCATAATCAATAAATCGATGCTCGATTCTTCTCTGTTGTCGAAGAATCGATTATCTCCTAAATATTCACAAATTCAACTCCTACGTTGGCGGAAAATGGTGTTTAGGAACTAACCCGCAAGGGCTCCGGGAACCAGTACTGAGAGAGAGAGAGAGAGAGAGAGAGAGAGAGAGAGAGAGAGAGAGAGAGAGAGAGAGAGAG
>NW_022639606.1:281650-315917 GCF_010583005.1 Odontomachus brunneus
AGAGAGAGAGAGAGAGAGAGAGAGAGAGAGAGAGAGAGAGAGAGAGAGAGAGAACTCCTACGTTGTAATCCATTAAGCCCGTATCAGACTACAGACTGCACCGGCCGACCCGATTGCCGACTACGACTGCTGACTTTCAATGGACCAATCACAATGAGGCGCTGACTCAGCACCTCACTGTGATTGGTCCATGGAGAGTCGGCAGTCGTAGTCGGCAGTCGGGTCGGCCTGTGCAGTCAGTAGTCTGATACGGGCTTTAGGCGCTGCAAACGTTTTAGAGCGCTTAAAGAAAAATAATTGGTCTATATGGCGCTTTAAAACATTTGTAGCGTCTAATGAATCTTATCCTTGTTAAAAATTATTCCAACGAATTTATTAGAAAATTCACAATTTTATTGGTTAACACCTAGTGAATTTGCTCACTAGGTGTTTACTTTTTGTAATTTTCACCACGTAAAATTATGTAAATATGCAATTGACCCCCAGATATTAGCTGTGTTGCAAAACTTATAGAAAGAAAGTATTTTCATCAATTTACTTTCAAGTGCACAAGTTTGATTTGCATTATACGAAGTTTTGACAAACAACCTATCTCTTTCCAGGTAACACGATTCAACCACGGGTCAGACGGTCCTCTATTAATTCCTTTAAACTCCGTTACGAGTCGCCATCATCTTTACCGGCAGTTCGAGGACGCAGTTTGATTAAACGGCGGGTAAGTAGTTTCGAGTAAAATAAATATTGTAACACTGCATGCATGCATATTGTGACACATGCAACATAAATCTTTCATATGCAATATAAATCTTTCCTACTTGAGAGATTGTTGCAAAGAATGATTGAATAATTTCTCATTAAAAATTTGTCGAGAAATCAGTTTGAATGTTATTAAAATGTTATTAAGAGAATTAAAACCACCTACACGAAGAGGATATCATAGTTTTTTTTCTTTTCTGATATAAATTATTTTTAATTTTTTAGTAATGCAAGAATAGACTGTCATTAAAGTCTATTTTGCTAAGGAACATTCATTTCTGCTAGAAACAGTTAATTTTTTAATAAAGCACACGTTTTATTTCTTAAAATATATAAATGGTGTGCTGAGAAAAAATTCTTCACAGAAATAAATTTAATATCCCGCAAGTAAATTTTCAAGTAATTTTTCTCAAAGCACGTATTAAATGAAAGAATAGTCAATCACTGCAGAATATCAGTCTATTCCTTGGTCACAGAAAATTCTACAGTAATTTTTATATAAGATTCTGTCTGTTTATACCTAATATATGATATGATACACATCGCTGGCAGACTATCTGATGTAATAATTGTCACCTTCGCCGTCGCCGCCGCCGCTGCGATACGTCGGTCGTTGGCGCGTTGCTTCGAACCGGCGGGACTTATAGACAAGTATCGATTACGAACGGAGAGAGAGAAAGAGAGAGATACTAATTTAATATCGGAATCGAACAGCGTTGCGTAGCCGTCGCGGTTCCGGGGTGCTGTACTCCCACGCTCAGTAACATCGAGGAGTGATTGTCGGCCGGACGTTGCGCTCTCTTTCTTCAACCCTCGCCTAGTCAGTGAGAGATTTTTCGGCGGGAAGCCATGTGGTACCACGTATTGATCTCGATCGTCGTGTTGCTGGCGTCCTTGCTCTATCATTATCACTTCAGCGAGCCGGCCAGCGTTATCGATTATCCCGAGACGCACTACGACTACGTAGTCGGTGAGTTCGCTTCCCGGTTTACCGCTTATCGGGTCACCGGCAGCACCCCCCATGATTCCAGGCTCTTCCTCCTTCCTCCTCTCCCTCTTGCTCCCAGCAGTGAACCGAGAGAGAGAAAGAAATATATATATATATATATATATATATATATATATATATATATATATATAGAGAGAGAGAGAGAGAGAGAGAGAGAGAGAGATACGCGACATCGATTTTTAATCAAAGAGGATTTGCGCGCCGCCCCGCAATGACAAATCGCATTGCTGCTAAATTGATAGCCGCTTCGGATATTTCTCGGGATAAATCGACGAAGAATATCGGTTGCGTTCTGTTCTTCCTCGTAAATAAAGTTTCAAATAAAAGAACGAGGATTTTTCAACACACTACCGCGCATGCTTGCGTTAAAAAAAAACAACACAAGCAGAATTTAATTATTTTCAACTCTCGATTTTTATTCCCTACATTTCTTGGAATGAAATTTCTCACGAAAAGTGAAGTGATCACCGAGGCATTCGAATTCGAGTGTCTGTTCACTCATATAAAGCGAATTCTCTATTCTCAAACGTCAAGTGAATATTTTGATTCGAAATTGAAGAGTGAATCTGATGCACTCCACCGTTACAGGTATGTAACATATTTGTTCTAATTGATTAAAATATTCGTTCATAATATGGAGTCAAAATCCGCCCTAAACTTAAGTAAAAGATTCACTTTTGCAATTTTGAATGGTAATATTTTCACTATTGCTTTGAATAAAAGTACTGCCACTTTTCATTCGTTTTGTGTTCGAAATTCCATTAAAAAGAGAAATTAAAAAGACTAAATTCGCACGACTCGAAGCTTGACTCGTGGCGAATGCTATCACGACCGGCGTTTTATAGAAAGTTAATTACGGTAATATTCCACTCGTGGCATTACACGATGAAGAAAAAACCACAGAACTTTAACAACAAGACAGATTATTAACAATGTAATTTGCGTTTCTCATTGTTGCTGGATCAAAGTGGGCGCTGGTACGTCCGGCTGCGTGATCGCGTCACGGCTCTCGGAAATGTCGAACGTAACTGTCCTGCTCGTGGAGGCTGGCGGATACTTCGGCTGGCTGTCGGGTATGCCGCTCTTGGCGCCAATGATGCAAGGCACCGAGGTCGATTGGGCTTACAAGACGGAGCCGCAAGTCTTCTCGTCCCAAGGGCTCAACGACCATGTAATTAAAGTTCTACTTTTGTGCCAGCTCAGCCAGCCGCGAGAGAAAAAAGACGCGAGAACGATTTACGTAGCCCACACCCCGCTCCCGCTTCTAGAATGTAAAACGTGACTCACGACGCGTGAAAATACAGCACGATTTTTGATTACCGATTTCTGCGATCGTTCAACGAGTAATAACCTAACCTTAGGTGTCAACCTAAGACACGACTCGAGAGCGCGTCGTGTTATCGTAAATCGTTCCACGCTTTCATGATAGTGAGACGGGAGAAAGAGAATGCACCAGGAATTTGCGCTGAATACGTTCCACGTGTATTTTCGAAAGACACGTGGCGAGCGACTTCACTGAGCGCGTTTGTTTAGAGACAAAACTGGCCGAGAGGAAAGGGATTGGGCGGAAGCGGGCAACTTAATTACCTCGTTCATTCTTTCGGGAGACCCGAGGACTACAAGCGATGGCCGAAGGGCTGGTCGCACGCCGATCTGCTCCCCTATTTCCAAAAGGTGTCCGATATTATGAACGTGATCCCGATACCGGAAGAGGAGTACTTGGCGAAAGCCTTCGTACTGGCTGAGGAGACCCTGAAGTTGGATAACGTATCCTTGCGGAAAGCGATGTACACTGCGAAGAAAGGCGCCCGATGGAGTACGTACCATGCGTATCTACAGAAGGCCTGGAATCGCAAGAACTTGCATATCCTGATGAACACATTCGTCGCGAAAGTAAGGCATTTTTACAATGTCGTAATGCATAATAGTCGTATTTTCGTATTTTCATTTGTTACTATTGCATCCATATTTTCTTAAAGTAAATTAGTAAAAATGTTTCTGAATATTGAGGAAAAAATATTTGAAATTTTAACTATGGGGTATAAAGTTTATTTTTTTTTGTAAAATAATTTATTTCTTTGAAACAAAGTTTAAGTTCTACAAATAAATTTTCAAATATGGTCGGAAATATTTTTTCAGTATGGTCGCAAAGTATATCAATAATGTATACTTTGAAAAAAATACCTGAAAATTTATTTATAAAATAAAAATTTATTCTACAGAAATAAACTTTATATCCTACAAATAATTTTGAAATATTTTTTTTAATGTGGGAATAATTGCTACTGCACTGGGAGAAAAAGTATATAGAAAATAAAAAAATATTTATTCAGTGAGTACTAATAATACATATTTTCTTATACTGATATACATATTTTCTTATACTGATATACATATTTTTACACTGCAAAAAATATTTTTCAAATATGAAAATAGACATTTTTTAAGCCTTAACTTTGCATGAGAACAATTGTTTATTTTATTTAAATAAAGAAATTTGAATTTGAGTAAATGAGTGTGATTCGTTAGACGCTGCAAATACTTTGAAGCTCCGTACAGACCGTGGTTTTTTTTAGATGCTTCAAAGCATTTGCAGCGGATTTGTTTGACGGATCGCATCCAATATGTTATTAGTACTCATCAAATAAATTTACTTTTTATTTTTTAGATATTTTTTCTTTCATGTTGTATTAATATATATCTCATGTATCCCTTCAACAAGATTTTACCGATTGCAACGCCATATTTGTAATTAAACCGCCAGTTATAAGTATGGCATTTCAGTGAAACCAGTGGCGTAGCCAGGGGTGCTGAGAGGGGTGCTGCAATCTCCCCCGAAATTAATTTTCTGGATTATATTAAGTGTGAGACAAATTTTGTCGAATGACCTTCTTTTTTGCTCGTTAAAAATAAAAAGTACAGCCCCCGAAACTTTTTTCTGGCTACGCTACTGAGTGAAACATACATGGATTGTACTTTAAAGAGTACATTATACAACTTATTCTTATTCCTTCTCTCATATTCTCCATGAAGTATCTCACGAAAAAGAAAAAAAAGAAACATTTTTTTCGCCAATTATCGAGAAACATTTATTGTCGTGATAATTATAATTATCCAACTCTCATATTTCGAGTTTTGCTTACGCCCACGTCTACCTTCGTCTTTCTCTCTGTTTCTCTTTCTCTTTTTGATAAAAACAGGTACTTTTCAAGAATAACAAGGTGAACGGTATTAAAGTAATTTATAAAAATGGCTCCGTCGGGAGAGTCGACGTGAGGAGGGAGGTGATCCTCTGCGCGGGTACCGTCAACACTCCGCAGTTACTTCTTGTTTCCGGCATTGGACCTGTCGGACAGTTGGAGAAACATAAGGTGAAGATTTTGAACGTCACCGTTGCGTACTTCTTTTGAATTCCGGATAAAACGGTGAGTTGGCTTTTCTAGATCCCCGTAGTGCGGAATTTACCAGGAGTGGGTCGCAACCTCTTCGATCATCTGAACGTGCCGGTCTACGTGAACCTGCGGGAGCGCGTCAGTATCACGCTGGTGAAACTGCAAACCGTGCCCGAGGTGTTCAATTATTTCGCCTTCGGAACCGGTAAAACTTGCATGAAACGCGCCAATGACGTCGCGGCGATTTGATCTGCTACGTCCATTGACGCAGTTCGCGCGGCTGACGTTGTAATCTCGCTGTATATTTTTTCTCCGTTGCATGTCAAAGGATGGTTGGCCACTAACGGCGTAATGGGATTAGGGCGTGCTAATAACAGTGGCCTTCTTCTCTTCGGAGTGGCGTCCACGGAGGAAAAATTGCTGAAGGAAATCTCGAATTTTGAGACCGAGGTGAACGGATGTTGACTGATGCCAAGATAGATTTTTCTATTGACAGCAGTTTCTTCTTGTAGTTTTTGTTCTCGATAAAAGTAACTCACTCGTGACGTTATCGATATTTCACTCATGGCGATTACTTTATGTCGCTTGGTCGCGATTACTAATTGAAGAATGAGAATGGAAGAAATGAGAATGTATTTTGGCTCAGAGTATTTAGTTTTTCGCTATCGATTGTAAATTCAGATAATATTTTCTTTTATTTGTCGATCAATAATATTTAACCCTTTGAGTGCGGGTTACTTCAGAGTTAAATGATTGCTGAAGAGGGAATATTTTTAGCTGCCACAAAGTCAATTCGGTGAAAATAATAGCTTGAAAGCATATTGAAAGCAAATATGTGAAAAAAATGCTAAATTTACTAGGATCTTAAAGAAATCTAATGCTTAGGATGAAAACTTACGATAGATTTGCGAATATATAAATTTATAGAATACTTGAAACAAATAATATTTGTTGCAATTTTCGAATGCATTTTTCTGTGTGTAGAATTAATATCTTGGTAATTGCCGTGGTAATTTACAAAATAGTAGAAAAAATATTTCTGTATTTAATGTGCTCTATTCTACACGAGCTCGGATATTTAAACCCGAATTATTCAGAAACACTCTGTACATGCGTCCATGGCACTCAAATGGTTAATGGTAGATAGTAATATTGTGTAGATTCAAGGAGATTAACAAGCGATCGATTAGACATATAGGTCGCTGTTTCCATCGTATAACGATAGCATGCACGAGGGATTCATCTACCTCGTGTCATGTCTACAACCCAAGAGTCGCGGAAACATCACGCTGAGATCGACCAACATTCGCGACCCGCCGAAAGTCAATCCCGCGTACCTGCAGGACCCCCACGACGTCACATGTACCTATCGAGGTACTCGTTCTCGTTAAACAACAAATCGTGGAAAAATGTCCACTCGCGTTCACTGAGAGAAATTATTCGATAAAAAATTAATAAACGGATATTTCTGATCAAAATATCGATGAATTTTTGTGTCCGATCTATCCGATGAGAAATATCAGTTCATAATTTTGTCATCAGTTTATCTGATGAAATGCCATTATGATCGGAAGTATTCGATTAAATTTAATCGGATATCCTGATCGGATATAAAAATCCATTGGTATCTTGATCGCAAATATTCGATTATCCGTTTGTTAATTTCTTATCGGATAATTTCTTTGTGTTTGTGTGTGCGAACGGTGCAATTAATTTTGACGATTTTCCGGTGCAACCATCGAAGCTATAACCTTCGCGTTGGAGACTCTCGACACGGTGCTGTTTCGCGAGTACGGCGCGAAAATTCACGTGCCGGACTTGGAGGAGTGTCGCCATTTTCGACAGGACTACCGAGACATTGATTATTCGGAGTGCGTCATGAGGATCGCGGGTATCACGAGTCACCATGCTTGCGGCACATGCCGAATAGGCGCGAACAACGACGACGACGCGGTCGTGGACGAGGATTTAAGGTGAACGGCGTTGCCGCCGGCGAACATTTCACGGGGTGAGGTCAAACGCAGTAATTGTAATGAAAGTATATTGTTGTTCTCCAGGGTAAAAGGCGTGAGTGGATTAAGGATAATGGACGCCAGCGTAGTGCCGTCTCCAATTTCCGGCACGCCGAATTCAGTTCTCATCGCGATGGCCGAACGCGCGTCGGATGTTATTCTGGGCCGCGCGTTTCATTGAGCCTCGATCTGTTTATTGTATAATACACGATTTGCCAATTAAAGAATAACGACGTTTACATTTCACGAATTATTTACTCTTGATTATCTGTTGAAGAATCCGCCATATTATCGATCATCAACTTGGGGAAAATATTGGGTTGTCCTAGAAAGTCCGTGCGGATTTTCAAGCAACATTAAATGACAAATTTTTTTAGTAGATTTAGCAGAATAAATCCCATTGCGCGAGAAAGCGATCCTGCTACCAACATTGCACTAGACCCAATTTTCGGAGAGTGATTTTTGGGAATTTAAAATTTTCTTTCAAAATTTTAAGAAAGTTACTGAGAAAACAGGAAAATGTTCACCCAGAATATGCTCCAGGAAACATGAAGCCTGTAATACAACTTGCGGTGTCGGAAGGAACGCTTCCACTCGTCATTCCCTTTCAATCGTGATTATTCGGTTGGACATCAATGAAAGGAAAGTTTAAGCTATATTGATGTGTTTTTTCTGTGTTTACAAAGCGCGAGCTTAAGCAAGTGCTCAAGTCGCGACACTCACGATGCAAACTCACACAAGATCATACCTTGATCTCATGCTTTGCGAATACATCAATATTATTGATGAAGAAAAAACTTACCTTTGTGTCTCGCGGACTTTTCCGGAACTTTCCATTCAGTCCCGCGGAGAAGAGCGACACGCATACACGTGTATTTGTGCGTCATCTATTGATCCTCTGTCAATCAAAACATTCGGGAACCTTCAAGGCGGTCGAACTTACCTTTATGCCTCGCGGACATTTCCGGATGTTTTCATTCAGTTCCATGCCGGCGAGAGACACGCATAGTACGGACCACGTGTGTGCGGTGGCTTATCTACTGTTCCTCTCTTGACTGATTAAACTACCTCGACCCTTCTGAGATACTTAATTAGTTTCTCGTCGGCATCGCGTTACTTAACACGTGTCTCTTCGATTGAATCGATTTGATTTCACGTCTACGCGAGTGTCAGTGTTAGTGCTAGTGCCACGACGGAGCAGCCAGGATGTTGGGAGAAGACACGCGACGTCAGGATGCAGGGACACAGGCAGCGATACATTATATATTTTCAAGGTATGTAAAATCTAAGGTGACCAGACATTTCGTTTTTCTCGGGACAGTTCCGATTTTCCACCCTTTGTCCTGGATTTTTTCAAATGCTTTCCGCGGGACGCCGATTTGTCTCTGATTCAATCAAACTGTTCCTATTTGTCCCGGTTTAAAGAATTTGGTAAAGGTGTAGAAAAAGGGCGCCACCTCAGATCAGCCTGATCTTGACATATGTCATAGAGGTCACCCTTCTGAGTGACCTTCTGAAGATTTTAGCCGTCGCTCATTGTTTGTTAAAAAATTATTGATGAAAGAAGTTCGAAAAATGAAGCAAGATATATACTCATGTACTATATCATACAGTTACACATATAGCACATAATCTTAACTGGTCATTTTTTCAAATTTCTTTTATTCATAACTTTTTAACAAACAATGACCTATTAAGCGTCAGTCATTCTTTATTAAAGTGTTTAATTTTTGTATTATTGTGACGATAGGTTGGGTTAGGTTAGTTTTAAGGGAGTGTGCGGGGGACGTAGCATCCCGCTAGTTGTTCGATATCGCACTTATCTTTCGATATTGCTCGTTAACGGGACACAGTATCGATAAATTGTAATATATTTTTCGGACTTCTTTCATCAATAATTTTTTAACAAACAATGAGCGACGGCTAAAATCTTCAGAAGGTCACTCAGAAGGATGACCTCTATGACATATGTCAAGATCAGGCTGATCGGAGGTGGCGCCCTTTTTCTACACCTTTACCAAGAATTTTTTTAATTATTTTAACAAAAATAAAAATTTTTGACAGCTCTGGCAAATATAGCAATTTTGCTTCTGTCTAGTTTTAAATGAAGATAACAAAAATGTTATTTTAGCAATAGTTTCTATTTTTACTCTATGCAGCAGGCCTTCATTGCTGTTAAGCTATTTTTATATATTTTATATGTAGATATATAAGTAATTTTTAGTGATATCTTCTCTGCCCACTCCACACATTTAAGTATCCCGAATTTAGGGCTGGAAAATCTTAGCTAAATAATTTATCTGGTCACCTTAGCTAAATAATTTATTATACACGAAGTATTCATTTTTGACGAACTTACCGGGAATAAAAAAATACCCGAGTCGAAATCTAGGCCGACATTCGTAGTTTATTGTTACTAACAACAAAATAATCATAGCTTAAAGAATTTTCGATTATTAGTCAATTTATATTTATATTTTTTACATTATTTCATATAAGAGACATTGATCCAAATAGCCAATTAATGGCTTATGAGTGCGAAACTATAATTAATTATGTTCTCAAGATTGTAAATTATTTTAGCTATGAATGTTCGCCTTAAAATCTCTAATATATTTCGCAAGTGTTGATATCTCGGTCTAATAATGCTCACCATAAATCGCGATTTCTACCATGTTTACATGCTAACAGCTTTTTTCACTTGTGTTTATCACAAATATATTGTTATTGTATCGAATTTCAGTTCAAATCTCTATTGGAGCATGACATTATTAGACACGTAACTGAATTATCTTTGTCTTTTCAGCTTCACATCAGCTCTTTTAAGAGCTACGAATCTCATCAAAACTTCCACGAAAAAAAAAGAAAAAAAAAGGAAAAATAGGAAGAGATGAGATTAAGACTTGTTATTTTATCCATTTTCTTACAAACGTGTCTTAGTTGAAGGATACAGAATTTCTGTGATTTTTATGACTCAAATTTACTTCTAAGAACTATATATTCCGTTTTCTTCAACTGAGACGCGTTGCTTCGCGTTCACTACGGCTAGATTTCATCTGAATTCAACTTTTTTCTTCATGTCAAACAACTATTTGCAGCATCAAAGGTAAGCCAATAGCCTGTATATCTCGGGATTCGTCATTGGCTCTTCAAGTTCGACGGAATTTGCAGGGCCAATGTGGAATCAACATTTCGACTCGGGGAGGTGAAGGAAGGTGAAGGAAGCGGGGAGAAATCGGTTCTCGCAAATGAAAAGTACCCGTCGTGCTCCAAGTTTTTTGTAATTTATAATTAATGGTAAAGTTCTTCTCGTTTTACAGTAATCGAACAGTTATTAATAGTCTAATTAAATTTCGATTAATTTTTATACAAACAAAAAGGGTGAGTTACACTCAACGGCATAGCCACGAATCCCTGCCACCCCGTCCGCGCTCGGAGTATAAAGAAAAAAAGAAACTTATATATTTTGTTATTTTTACATGCTTCGCCCCCCTCTCCCATTTCACGGGAGGGAAACTTCCATCCCAATGTTTCCGTCCGGAATCGTTTGCGATGGCAGAGTTTCGACATTCTTTCTATTCACTTCCGCGTCTTGCTTGTTTCTTTCGTATGCGCGCTTACGCATATCCGCAACACACACATGCACGCACACATACATACAACATATTCTTCTTTCATCACACACATACTCTTCTTTCATCTCCCTCTTTTCCTTTCTTATGATTTTTATCGCTATTTCTCTCTCTCTCTCTCTCTCTTTCTCTCTCTGTCCAACATGATTTTGCATTTGTTCCTTTTCGCATCGATCGTTCTCGCTTTTCCTGCTCGCTCTCTTCTTCTCGCAACCACTTAAACATTCACACGCACGCACGCGCTTCTCTCTGTTGCCTCTATAAATAAAGTAATTCGTAATAACGCGCAATGTCACTTTACATTTTCAAAAACACAACTATATGCCCGTGCGCGCTCAGCTCATACCACTCGCAAACTCTCTTTCTCTTGCGCGCCCATTCTCACTCTTCCTCTCTCGCTCTCTTACTCTCTTCCACCCCGTGTACAGTAATAATTCGTAACGTAAACTTAATCTCTCAACTTAAAACAAAATTGGTAACCACGTATTCGCGGCGCACGCCGCGAGCCTCGCGCCCGTCCCGGAGGTTACATCCTCGACAGGTTTCCTCCACGCGAGAACGCTTGTAGTTCTCAACAACAACGTGGCACGAGCCAAATGACAAAAGTGGATCCGTAAGATCGAGCGGCTCCCCGACGACACGCTCTCGGCGACGATGTCTCCGTCTCATGCCGGCGTGGCTATCCGGGAGTGCTCGAGAGAGACCGACGCGATTCGCGCTGATCTGGCCTCGGCTCCGCCGCAAGTCGATTTAATAGCGAATTCGATTTGGCTATTTGCGCTCAATGCCAGATTTCGTAGCCGTGTGAAAACCAGCGGCCATCCGAGAGGCCAGCGGGGGCGATCACAGCGGCGAATACGCGACGGGAGCCCCCGAGAAGCGCCCGTTAACGTGAGGCGAGCCTCGTGGCATTTCTCCGGTGCGCGAGACGCGCGCAAACCCTCTCTTCGAGGCGGTAGAAGCTCGGCCGGACGTGCACCGCGTCACCGGATGCATGAAGCGCCATATTTTTTCGTTTTCTCCTTTATTTTTCTCTCTCTTTCTTTCTCTCTCTCTCTCCCTTGTTTTATTTCGCTATAGAGTCCCCTTTAGTCATCGGAGAGTGTGCAGTCGCATTGCGGGACCACGACGCGCGACAGGGCTCGCTTAAGATCTAAACAAGTACTTAATATTAGATATATAACTATCTATGTATGTTGTGTGTGTGTATATATATATATATATATATATATACTTCTTCATATATATATATTTATATTGAAAAATGAGTTTACTCTCTTGTTTATCTATAGGGATAATTATCGATTAATCTGTAATTGCGTGTAACATAGACGCGTCCAGCGCATAGAAACATAAATAAATAAATATAAACGGATGTATTTACATATACTTGGGTAGAGGAGAGGAGGAAGGGGAATATGATATCGTGGGAGGTCTGTGACGGGCATATATTCCCTTCTCTATTTCTCTATCTATCCTTTGCTTTCCTTTCCATCTCTTTTAAATATATATACATGTATATATATATACGTATGTATATATGTAATGTCTATTTACGTATAAATCTCATTCGTGTGCTGTTTTGTCCACTGTGCGTGCCGGCATACCTACGACTTCGCTCGGCGCGAATACACGGCAATGATAGGAAAAACGAAGAACGTAAATAATACTTCGCGAGAACGCGGAGGAACCCGAGGAACCGTAGGTAATGCGCGTATATATAACTATCGATATAGAGAGATATATATATATATATGTATATAAATATAGATACGGAATCTGAGGTAGAAGCGGTTTCGTATACTTATCATATGTCGTATGATGTGCGCATCTATGTGTGTATGTATGTTTGTAGGTAGGTAGGTAGGTAGGTAGGTAGGTAGGTAGGTAGGTAGGTAGGTAGGTATGTATGTATGTATGTATGTATGTAGGTAAGTAGGTAAGTGTGTATGTATGTATGTATGTATGTATGTATGTATGTATGTATGTATGTATGTATGTATGTATAGTATGTATGTATGTATGTATATATATATATGCATGTATGTGTGTGTGCTTGTGTGTGAGCGTTGATGAGAGGTCTTATCGATATTTCTCCGAGTGGTATTATTGGTACTGAGCAAACGCATTTGTATCCGACAACGAAACTCGCGTTCCTCCGCCATCGGCTGTGGCGTCGACCGCTCACGGGGGAAACGAAGAAGAAACGCGGAAAACGGAAAACTTAACTTAACCCAACGAGCATTCCTTGAAACAACGAGAGGATGAGATGAAATTTCATTGACCACTTCCGACGGTGATCCTCGAGTCTTTGACATGCGTACATATTGTACGAGATTTCTCTCCCTTACTTTTGGGGTATAAAGTTGTTCACACAGAAGTCAACTTTACTTCACAGAGATAAACATGATATCTCAGAAATAAATTCGCAAGTATTTTTTTTTCTCAGTGTTTCTACACTTTACAATCCTACACTGGGAAAGAAATGCTTCAAAATCTATTTGTGGGATATAAAGTTGTCCACAGAAATAAACTATATTTCACAGAGATAAGCTGTATATTCCACAAATAAATGTTCGTGTTTTCTTCTCGGTGTAAAAAGAGGACTTGACAATTAAAACTGCGAATCACCGTCGCTGGTCGTACGAGAAACCAAGGTTTTCTTTTCTGGAGTGTGAACGACTAACGGGGATCAATCATTGAGTGTTTCACTTTAGTGACGAGAACCAAATTCGCGCGCGGGAAGTAGACGCGCGTAGAGTCGCGCAAAAGAAACTCGAAAGAAGCGCGTGGACCCGCTATATAATTTCTTTCTTCATTAATTAATACATACATATATATCTTCGCATATATATGCATAATAGCGCCGACACACACACACATACACACACACACGAGGCTGTCGAGCGGGAAAATCGCGAGGGGAGAAACCGGTGATTTCCGTTTCGAGAAGATTCGCGGCGGTCATTGAACAACGTCACTCTCGGCGATATCGGAGAGGAAGTCTTAACGGACGAACACACCGACGCGGTCCCTACTATACACCCGACTATTGCATCGACTTGATTCAATGATTTATGTTTATTTAAAACCTTACCGACTATTATACTTTGTAGTTTGTACTTGGTTTTCATATTCCTGAGAGAAGGACACCCGACGCGCCGCACCGTCCGCTCGCCGCCCGTGATGTCGCATGTGGATGGTTGTGTTCGGCCTCTCTCGTCTTTTTCCACCCCCTTTTATTTACCCTTACCTCCGGGAGCCACGGCGACAAGCGACGGCGACGAGGACGGTGCGACGCGCCGATCCGATCTTGCAAACTATCTCGCTTCACTGTGTTATATACAGAGATTTTCCGTAAGCTTCATTCTGTGCACCCTGTATGTCGTGTGTGAGGTAGCATTTGTACTAGTGTGTGACGAAGTAGTATTGTGTGATCCATTATTATTGCGGCGGTCGCGCGGCGGCCGTGGCGCGTCGACGTGCGGAGGCTCTCGCGGAGGCCCCCCGCGTAGGTCCCGTGGCCTCTGTGGCAGTGTCGCGTGTACGTCGCCACGATGAAAGATCAGTCTTATTGTTGATAAGATAAGGTACGAGATAGGCACGCGCGACGTCTCTCACGCCACTCGAGCGAGTCTCGACGGGCTCGTCCGCGGATGAGACGCGTCGCGGACCCTTATCGATTGAGGTACACGGTTACGGGGCGAAATCGTCATCGTGATCGCGTTGGGCTCCATGAGCGGAGGCCGATCGAGCGGAGGGAACGGTCCCCCTCCGCCGACGACGAGCCGCCGACGACGACGCGTCCGGCCGCGCGCGGTCATTTGCTTTTTTTCTCTTTCTTTGTATTCCTCTTTTGCTTTGCTCTGCATGGCTCTGCATCACCTATACAATTTACAGCGTGTATAGTAAGTTTACAAAATCCACATTCTGCTTTTTTTTCCCGTTTGAACGCTTAACATTATGTTTACTTTGTACTATAAGTCGCGGCCGGGAAACGGGCCGCTCGTCCCCCGGACGCTCGAGGTCCCGCTCTGCGACATCGCTACGCCGTGTGTTGTTTTATTTTTTCTTCTTTTTTTTACTTTTCTTTCTCCACTTTCTCACTATCTCTCTCTCTCTCTCTCTCTCTTTCTCTCTCTCTCTCTCTCTCGCTCTCTCTCACGCTCTCGTTCTCGCGCGCTCGCTCTCTCTCTCCTCCCACCCCATATTCTTCCACGTTTTCTTCTTTTTGTTCTTTTTTTTCGTTTTCTCTTTTGCCTCATCGATTTTTAAATATGCTTATGCGTGCGTGATACACATGTACTATGTAATCATTATCAACTACGGTATAGTACTATTATATACTATACGAGCAAACGGTACAGTAGTTGCCAGTGCACTCTCTGCGCGCGGTGTAGGTGCAGTGATGACATCGATTTTGCTTCCCCCTGCCTTCCCTCTACTTCCTCACGCGGGCAGCCGCAATCTTTTTCTCTCTCTTTCTATTCACCTGTTCGCCAACCTGTCCCAGAGAGCTTGGCTGCCCGCGCGACCGAATGGTAACGATGGTTCCCCATTTGCGGAAAGCCCGTTCACACCGTGACGATATCGTCCGTACGACGTGCCGCGGCGCGCTGGTTTCGGTAAAGCCCAATTATCGCGATACAATGATGTTGTCCTCCACGAGCCCGACAGATCGCACCCGATACGACGGCGACGATGGCGTCGTTACCTGCACCACGTCCGCCCCGAAATCGACGAGCTCATAAACTTCGTTCGCGAATCGCCACCACTGTCAGAGCGCCTTGTTGATCCGCGGATCGTTTACGGAAGGAGCAGAAATCGGAAAACGCGCGGTACTTTCGAATCCGCGATCGTGCACGTCGCCATTCAAGTCGCTCTGCTTTCAATTTGAAAGATTTCGGATTGGGGCCAGATACGTATGCGCAAAACAGGGCGACGCGTGCCCGCGGTGGAATCCAAATCGCGGGGATTTTTCGACGGCCTAACTCTCGCTTCTCCTTCGAAAGCGCGCGCGGGCGCACGCGCGCGAACGCAGTCACGGTGTGAAACCTTTCGTCTCAAGCCTTGTTGTGTCACACACGACATCTATAAAGGATTCTCAATCCGTAAAACACATATTATAGAAATAACATGCAACATTTTATCCTACGCCGTGATACAATAATGGTACATACACACGCGTACGGTTTGCGCGCGTGTGCGCGCGCGCGCGCACGCACAGGCTCATGTGGCACGCGCGCATCGCGTACGCGTGCTCGCGCGAGTGCTCGTGTACGTGTGTATACGTGTCTCTGTGTGTGTGAGAGGGGTGTCTCCGCGTGTACACATATATACATAGACGAAGTATAATCTTTACACCCGGACCCGTGAAAACCTCGACGACGATGGAAGCGTCTTCCGCGTCTTTGCGACTTTCGACCGCGGACGCGCGCCCTCTCGCGCATACCTCGACTACGAATCGACCATAATAGCGAATCCAAAATATCGTTCTCGGCGAGACTCCGAGGCTGACACACGAATAAATCTGGGGAGCAGCGAAAACGAAAAGCAAAGAGAAAAAGAAGGGGAGAAAAAGAGAACAGAAAAATGAGGTGTTCCGCGAGAACAACCGAAAGCATATCGCTCGACACTCTTTGAGCAAATCGACACGGCGCGCTCGCGTGTAAAGCCGGCGGAATCGTATTTCTCATCCGACGATTCAAAAAGTCGAGTGAACGCGTGTTCGCTGCTGTTTTTCTTTTCTGCCTGCCGAGAAAGGCCGCCGGTGAAAGACCGCTCGCGACAGGTAGGATTTGCTCCGGAAAGGAGCGACAATTCCGGAAGGGAAATCGCATCGGTCGCTGTCGCTCTAATATATTTACGTGTACGTGGCCAACGTTTCGCGACGATATACGACTAATTCTAAATTCAATTTAATTCTACGTTGATTATCTTTTAGGTACGTGTGTAATTTTGTTTGTCTCGTTACTTTGTAGCCCTCGACTATCGTTGCTTGTCGCTTTTCCTCCGCACGCACGTATACTTTGTGTGTACGTGTGTACGTTTGCGTGTGCACGTGTTTATGTGTGTGTGTTTCGTGTGAAATACCTTTACTACGTATGCACTCTAGACTCTTACGTATGACAAAACAATTAAACCCTGGCTTCAACCCGCCCGCCCCATCCGACGCGATATTTTTACCCTAACTTCCAAATTCCTCTCGCCACACACACTCCACTGCCGATAAATCGCACCCCTTTACTTAAACTTAACGCTAATTCATTGTACCGCTTAAAGATATCCGTTCCCCCCTTTCCCAACTATCCCCTCTCTCTTCCTCCTCCCACCCCCTTCCGTCTTTGCTTCTGCTTAGCAGAACAGCCGAAAACAATATATATATTTTGTATATATATCAAGTAAAAGATTCATTATAACTTGGCATACGCGATCGTATCTATTTACACGATTAGTATGTGTCTGTGTGTTGCGTGTCTCTCCCCTCCCCCCTCCTCCCTCTTTCTGTATAGTGCGTGTGTGTACGTGTGTGTGTATGCGCGTGTGTGTATGTTCCTATCATCACATACGTAAACGACACATAACATCTTTGAATATCCTTCCCGCGGCACTCTCCCCCGGGAATTAACTTCCCTATGACTATATAATCTCCGTCGTCCAGCATCGTCAACCCTATCCCCGGTTAACTTCGTGCGCCCTCGAGACAATCGGTGTCACCCTAGCTCGAATAATTTTGCCTCTTTCACCGCTTCGTTTCTCTACTCTCATCTCGTTCCTCAGCATTCTGCACTCTCTATCTTCCTCACTCACTCGCTCATTCCGCCATCCACAAACCCACACATCTCGCGCATCTCCTTTCTGGAAAAACGAAGACAGTGCTCCTTCCCGTTACAACGACGTCCGTGTTGGACGTCGAGTCGTAATTTTAACCACGGACTTCGCAATGCGACTTCGTCCCCAACCCCCGCCTCCTCACCTCTCCCCGAGCAACCCAACCATCCATCCCCGACCGTTTGCGTGCGCATCCGACGAAAGCGCGCACGCATTCACGGCTGCTCACGCATATACGCACGCTCGCTTGCTCTCACTCACTCTACGCTACGATTTTACAGTTGTACATGCGTATTTTGTAATACGCTCGCGTAATTGAACCAAAAGGAAAGGAAAGAGAACAACGGGTCTATTGTACGTACAGACAGATATTGCGCGCGACTTTCGAGGATCCCGGAGCCTGCCCGTGCCAGCGAATTCTGTTCGAGCGGGACGAGGACGATCGCGGAAAATGAGTTCAAAATCGATTCAGCCTGCGATCTGCGCGTCTTCGTCCGGTTGGCGACACGCGCGTGTGGCGTTGTGAAAAAAAGGCGACTGAATCGAGCACGATTCTCGTGACGGGACGAGAGTTCGCGCGAGCGGCTCCGAGATCCGCGATCTTACTTACGTTACCCTCCGCGTGAGAGGGTAGCAATGGCAGGAGAACTGCTCCGACATTAATCGGACCAAATAGTAGTGCTAGCGGCTGTACGGAATGTACAGGTTTCATTATACCGTTAATCGCTATTGTGTTCCCTTTGTATGCGTTTGCATGTTTGTGTGTGTAAGTGGCTATGTGTGTCCGTGTGGATGTGTGTGCGTATGCAAAACGATGAGGTAGTACTGTCATACTTTTGGCAGAGTATGCGCGCGCGCGTGTGCTCGCGTGTATATTTGGCATGTTGTTGAACAGTATCTAAATGGGGGGAAAAAACGAAAAAGAAGAAAAGAATGGGCAAACTAAAGAAAAAGAAAAAAAAAACAAAGAACTAAAGAAACGTAAAATTGTACCCTCTGGGCCCCTTAATCGTGTTAACTATATATTGGTATCCCTCAGATTGCGCACGATCCTTTTAAATATTACTAAATAATTCTCTCTTTCTCTCTCTCTCTCTCTCTCTCTCTCTCTCTCTCTCTCTCTCTCTCTCTCTCTTGCTCGCTCGCTCGCTCGCTCTATCGTCTATTGTCTCTCATTGATAACTTACAGTAGGCGTATCGTTGTGAGAATAACCATTTAAACTTTCTGCAAAAAACAAAAGGGAGAACAAGAGTAAACGGAAATAAGAGAGGATAATCTGTATAAAGAGTGTAAATACTGCAACAAGTAATATCGTGGGTGCCATCCTGACTAGGAGTATATCTCTCTCTATATATATATCTATATATAGGTAATGTGTAATAAAATCTATTGCATTGATCACATCTTATACAACCGGGATAGCAACTATTTCGCGCAACTGCGCCCACTGTTTCTCACGTGTGATCGATGGCTATACTCTATTATCTCGGTACGCGACTATTGCTCCGGACAAAAGTCCGCATTTAAACATTGTAAACAGGTAACAAAGTGGTAGTGATCGTTTTGCCGCGAGGACGCCGCTGCTGGGAGACTTCCGTGGCGAATGCGTGGCGAAATAAGAGAGAGAAGCGAACGGCGCGCTCTCGTCGCTCTCGTCCGCGGGGCCGAGGCGGGAAGATCGACGTCGGTGTGAAAGTGTTTAACAAGCGGCGATTATCGGCGATTTATTGCTCGGCCGACGTTTCCACCCGCGTGCTCGTGCTCTCGCATTCGCCAAGAAGTGTCGGCGTGCAGTCGCGCGCACTCCCGCGGCTAATCGTACGACAGTCGTCCGCCCTAGAATCGCAGTAATCTCATAAACGTCCTATAAAATCGTATCTGTACAAAAGGTGTGAGTGTGTCGTCGGGGTGTCGTCTCGGCGCGACTTTGGATATGTGTCACCGCGATTATTATTATCGTTAACGTCGGCGAAGAGTGTGTTTATATCACACGCGTATAGGAGAAGGCGAAAACGAAATCTCGATTCTGTCTGTAGTAGTGGGCGCTCAGAGGACAACATGGCAATGTGGTGACTACAAAGTGACAAGTGACTGTGCAAATCCAAGTACTGTCACTCTTAAACGCATAAGCGTGCAATTCAACTGAAGCTCTTTTCGCACGTTCCTTGCGGTTCTCAATCACGTCATTTAACACACGCTCAAGACGTGTAAATTGGAATTTAGTACATTTGAACATGTCAAGATGATGTGACTTGAAACAGTGAGAAACGTATAAGAAGAAATTCAGCCAGAATAACACGCTTGGTTTTGTAGTGAACTATACGAGAGTTTTGTATGCAGAATTATAATGTATATAATTTAACAAAATGTTTTGTAGTTGTGTTGCAACTGAAGCTTCAGTTGCAACAACTATAAAATAATTTATTGGACTATATACATTTTAATTCTACGCAAAAATCGTATAAACCACTTTATAGTTGCCATCGTCATGTCTGTTTCTTTGAACGTGCGTGTGTGTATGTGTGTTTATATGTGAGTATGAGTAATAGAGACTATCTAGAGTAGAAAAAAAAAAAGGGAAAGCGTCTGGTTTGGCACTGTGGGCGCGTGGTGTAACGTTGGATAGATATTACCCAAGTGTCACACGATCCTAGGCTCGACTTCTCAACAGCGATAGTAGTAGTAGTAGTAGTAGTAGTAGTAATAGTAGTAATAGCGCAGTAGTACCAGAAAGACGTATCGGTTAACGGCGTTAACTGTTTAAACGCGACGACGAGTAAAGGTCGATCTATGGTAAAATGTAATGTTGAACTATATCAAAAAGTCAGCGCTCTGGCTGTTGGTGCCACGTTAGTTTACCTGAGTTTGCATTGTTCTCTCGTCGCGCAGTGCGCCTCGCGTCGTACGGAACGTACTCGCGCGAATATACATGCGTCCGCAAACGAGATATCGATCTATCGTGTGTGCGTATTCGGACGCGACCTGCGCAGGAACCCGAAGCGGAATCGCGAACGGCATTCCGTCGCGAATGTTATTGATCGTCTCTAAGACGGAATTTGAGCGTATACGTCTCGTACACTCCACATACGCGTTTAAAGTCACGCGTTTGCGAACGCACTTTTGAAATCTCTGCTCGTACTGGCGAACGCGTTCCTGCCCGACGCCGATCTGCGCTACATGACTGTGTTGACGCATGTACTCGCTCTCCGCTTTATCTTCACTCGTTCTCTCTCTTTCTCTCCTCTCTCTCTCTCTCTCTCTCTCTCTCTCGCCCGTTAAAAAGCTCTAGTTAATAAACCTTACTTGACCGTTGCACTTTCATTGACTAGTTTTGTGGTTCGTAGCGTTTTCGCGAGCGTATCCGAGGCGCTGCTCTGTGCGCATTGTATACCGCGCGCTCTCTTTCTCTCTCTTTCTACCTATCTATATCTCTCTCTTTCTTTCTCTCTATTTCTCTTGCGCCTTTTTCTCTTCTCTACAATCTAACCCTAATCATTTCGTCCGTTTCTCTCGGCAAACGTCTTCCCTCGTGACGCGACATTTCGACGGGAGCGCACGGAGAGAGTCGTCCTCGCGACGAGGGACCGGGACGGTGTTCGCTGACGACGACGAAGGGAAAACGAAGGTACCTACTGCAGCCTCTCCTCACGTGTCGTCTCGTTCGCACTATCCGTGAGCCGGTGGTCCCGCGGGTAGTCCCGACAGCTGGTCACACAGGGTTGCTGGTGGCCGGTTAGTGATTGGTACCACGCGCGGGCCGACGGCTCTGGTGGCGACGAGGACGACAGCGACGCCGAAGACGTTGTTACTGCGGCACAATGTCCGAGAGCGAATGATTGGACTGCTGGAATACTGCCTTCAGTTCGAAGGCCACGTCTTTGTGCTCTCGCGCAATATGCCGTCTAACCGTGTTGTTCCTGGTGAACGTGCGTGCACAATGCGGACAATGCACCCTGATGCCCTGGTGACGTTGCCGTATGTGGGCTCGCAGGTTCGTCTCGTAGCCGTATAGTCTTTCGCAGTAGGGACACTTCAGCTTCTTACCTGCGGATACAAATATGAGCGTTTTACAACATTCGTTCGTGTCGGTACCGATTGACGGCATTGCAAGATCGAGTGTGACCCGCATCTTCTCGGGAATTGCGGAGTGATCGAGTGTATCGGAATAAAAAAGTTAGTTGCGGTAACAAAAATCTGTATGTAATAAATCTCTCGCGTTATGACATATGAATACTTAAAATTATAACTGTTAGTACATACAGAGAAATACATACAGCATTCAGATAAGTGTTACTTGTTTCAAGTATTTTATAGATTTATATATCCGTGAATCTATCATAAATTTTTTTCAGAAGCATTAATTTATTCAAAATATATTCTGAATCCTAGTAAGTTTAGCAATTTCAATCAAGAATATGAAATTAAAACTAATATTCGATTTGTTTACTACATGGAGTCGAGCCAACTCTTTCTTCAATAAAATTTTGTGTAATATTTTTATAAAGAGGACATACATTTTTATTTTAAGTACATGATAGAGTTCTTCTCAAATTTACAATGCGTATATTTTAAGATTATCAAAAACATGTATTCTTTGTTAAAGATAATTATTATTTGAAAGAAAGTGAACTGAGTAATCGTTTTTTAGCAGTAGAATGATAGCTTTTTATTTATAGGCACATATATTTAACTATAAAATATTAGCTTAGGTTATACAGAGAAAATTTTATAGTAAAAGTTTACTATAGTTTGGCGGAAATTATGTAGGAATGAGCGCGTAGATAGTGTAAGTGAAGGTGAAACAAGTCATTAAGTGGTAAAGTGCATAAGTAATAGAGGTTATGGCGTCATAAGGAATAGGATAATGTAGGTAATGTAGGCAAGCTTAAATTAGTATGGTAATGCAGAGGAAATTGTCAATAGAGGAAATGTATAATAGATAGTAATAAAAGACAGAAGTACACAAGGAATGGAGAAACAAGAGGATACAAAAAATTAATATATGAATAATGAATTAAGCATTCGCTTTCGACGCGATGAATCAAACGGGGAGTAAATTAGAGTCAAGCGTATTCTCGATCGCCGTAACTCCCGAGAAAATACAGACGTCACCCAAGTGGCGCAACACTTGAAGTGTTAATAGGTACAGAGAAATGCTCAGTTGATCCAAGAAATCGACGAGCAACCGAAGGATTACGTAAACGAATTAGTACAGCAAGAAGTAATATTTCTCGAACGCGATCAGCATTTCTTTCTCACGATCGTCTGTGACTCAATTGATATCATCGATAAATTAAACGTGCAAATTAAGCGCTCGATCCACACGGACACGCGGTGGAATCTTCGTGGAAGGAAGCGTGGATGCAGATTGCGCAACCCGGCACGTCCTCTTTTTCTTTCTCGCGTACACACGCACACACGCGCGCAGTTTCTTCTCTGCTTGCGCAGCCGCGCTTCGCTATTAAGTCCCTCTTGGGTGAGAAGAAAACAAAGTTCGGGCCGGCGAACGGCTCATGGTGGAGCATTAGGCCAATGCCTCCGAGATTGTTGGCGCGTGCAAGGCCATCCTCGTGCTCCGCGGTCTTTAATACACTTCCCATCCAACCTGATTAACTCGCGTCCGAAGTACCATTTACGGCGACCGGCTCGGCCTCCACGTTGCCCGCGAGCGTGCGGACCCATCGCGCTCTTGCCGTAAACCTACGATTTCCGTCGTGGAGTACCTCATTCTTGGGTCCGTATTAATAGTCGTCATTTAAAACTTGTCTCACGTAAGATACTCGGATCTACATTTAAAGTTAGCTCTGAACTTTTATATTGAACTATATATTATACGTGACATCGCATTTATAGTCGTGATTCAGCTCAAAAGTTCACGTCTAAACCCTATAAATTCAAATCTGAGCACACTTCGGGAAAAAACATGGTGACTATACAGGTAACTATACAAGTGATAACTATATGAGCTTTATACGTAGAATTAATGTACATTGTTAATAGCCTGTTTTATAGTTATTGTAACTGAGCATCAGAAATGAGCATTGGAGAAAGTATTATAAAATACTATATACATTATAAAATTCTACATACTAAACTCGTATAGTTGTCACTTCATAATTGCCATTATCATCTTTTCCTTTGAGCGTATCTCACCTAAGATAAGTTGCAAGTAGCGATTATTGTTGCAGACCCAACATCTTTTATGTAGCTCTTTCTTTTATATCCAGTCAATGATATTTGCAGGCAAAAGTGAGTATGATTTTCGGCAGTGGTTACAATATCAGCCCAGCTTTCGAGATCACGCGCCTGTTCGATTTTTGCCAAGATTTGAGCATTCCAAGAGTTGGCGTTCGCGTTCTTTTACCGGCAAGCGGTGGCACGCGCGTAGTACTTAGTAGCACGTTCGCACCGCCAACTTGATAACTCGGGCGGTGCGCTGAGGTTGAGGAGCGGCCCGCAACATTGTTGCTGGACATCAGTCCTTTTACGCGAATACGTCATTTGTCTGATATCTGTGCGTAGAAAAATCGTAGCAGCATGCAGTAAATGCATTCGAAAGCTGAGACCGTCTCGCTTCCAATCAGCTGGCGATCGTTTCTGCAGATTGTTTATTTTATTATGATGTTCGCTTTCATATTCAATTATTTTCATATTGAGTTATTTTTAACTGGCTGCTCTATGGAACGTCAAATGTTTGTCTTAGGAGACATATGACGTGAAAAAGATTTAGTATATAATTATGGTAATATAAATTATTTATATATAATTTTACGTCTCACAGAGGCAATTTAAATCTCATTGTTTTATCAATATGAAATACGAATTTTTAACTAAGGTGAAAGAAATTTGGACCTTTGACAGATGTTCGAGGATGTTTGTTGCGAAATTATTTAGATGAATAAAATAAAATTAATTGATCTCGCAATAGACAACCGCGAATGGCTCTTAAAAGCCCATGTTTCTGAAATTTCATCAGAGCCTGTTTACATAACAAACTTTTAAGACCGTAATATATAGAGCGTCCAACTCGGAAGAGTTCTATGTAATACGGATAAATTAAGAGTGTATTCAAGCTCAGTCTAAAAAGTACTGTTAAGCTGAGCCGCGATATGAGACAATCACGTGAAAAGAAACGAAAGATGAATTTTTTGTCCAAGTCATTAGCGTTAGAGAACGCCAACGACGCTATAAATGACCGTGGCTCCGTTGTCGGTGTTCATTTCGATGTAGCAAGAAGCTCTCATTGTAAGACAGAGGAAGCCCGCGCGCTCTATCAATGACATTTTGTCCTTTACCGGCGAAATGCGCGTTAGTCTCTTCGCCCGTTAGCCCATTCGTGCAGCGCTCTTGAATTCCTCTTTGTTTAATTAAAAAGAAGCGGCGTGGCGGTACCAAACGCAATACGTATCCCGGCCGCTCGCCGTGACATCATCGGGTCCTTAACGGTGACGTCATCGCGCGTGCACGCGCCTAATGATAACAATTTTCTAACGTAATTCTATGCTAAATCACAGTCGCGATGAATTGGCCGAAATCGTGTTTGCGTTTTACGACCGTAATTGAACGAGCCATTCACCGGGGTGCGTGACACACGGTGTGTCATTAGCGAAATTATATAGATTAATCGGGAACACAGTTCGGGCGGGGTGAAAGAGGGAGAAAAAAGCACCAGACCGCCCATCTCCGCGCCGTTTTCGTGCTCTCCTAAAACGAAAGGATTGTCCGCTCGCCGCGTGTTTCAGGTGTCACGAGAAACTACGCGACCGGACCCAAAAGATCGTGTCCGCGAACGAGCTAGTCGCACGCTAGACCGCCATAAAAATCGTTACGCGGCCATATGCAACGCATAAATAATCGTGGGCGTGAGTGGCGCGGGCGTTGCGCGCATGTACGGCACGGCCGACGTAATGATTGCCGGCGAAATAATTTTGTATAAAGCTGCAGATGTTGTTTTTATCTGCGTGTGATCTTCAAAGATTTTCCTGGGTCTTCCGCTGTTCAAACTACCCCTCCCCCTCTCAACTCAAATAATAGATCGTGTGCTTACAGACGCGGGGAATTTTATGACAGAACTTATTCAAAAATTTATCGAAGAATAGATCGATATTCTGTATTCATTGATTATCCTCTCGCTTTATATATCTTATTTATATTTGAAAGCTGAAATGTGCTGTTAACAAATTTGCTATATTTCTAACGAAATATTAATAAATAGAATTGTAGCGAAATTTTCTGTTTCTTAGCAAGATAGACTTTACTGAGAGTCTGTACCTATACACTATTAGAAACATAGTAAAACTAAAAAGAATTTATATGAAAAAAAGAAAACTATAATATTCTTTTCATATAGTTAATTATTTTTCGTCATATCCGGGGAAGGCATGTTGCGACCACGTATTCTGCCGAACTAACGTCGGCTTTGATAATGATTTTTCTATTACGAGAATTGTATTTGACGTCATTTCGCCGCGAGAATCGTGCAGTCAACTTATCGTTAAATGCTCGCGCGAAAATACGAGCGAGTGACGATACAGATCGCGGCGAAGCACGCGCGAGGGTTTACGCGCCTTACGTGCGGAATCGCGCGCCGGCCTTTCGGCGACGGCGGTGAGCAGCACCTAAAAATAGAGGGCCGCGGCATCCTAGAAAACGTAAACGAGGCCGCGGGGCTCGATCTCGTGCAGCTGACTATGAAATTCACAAAGGACCCGCGCCGGAACAAAGGCGCGTACGCGCGAAGACGCGCGCCGGAAAAGAGCGAGAGAGAAAGGGAGAAGGAGCGGCCAGCTCCAAAGTAATAGGAAAGACGAAGAGAGAAGGAGGAAGGGAAAGGAAGAGAGGACGGGGAAGGGAGTGAGGAAACGAGCTAGAAAAGAGGTATTCTCATCAGGGGGAGGAAGGGACGAGGCTGCGGGGTGGGTACGCCCCTGAGACATGCAGAAACGCAAAACGGTGCCGGCCAGGAAGCGGGAACGACCGCTTCTGGGAAAGGCACCGCGCCATCTGCGCCGCCCAAGAAATCGCCGATCCTCGGGTCTCGTGTTTATCGATGATTACCAGACATAACTCGAGTGTTTTAAGGTACGAGAGGGAGCGAGCGCGAGAGGCCCGAAAATTTGCTCGGAAGCGAATTCCGTTCCGCGCGAAGCCGCTCGACGAGGTTCGACGAAGAAGCTCGAGGAGAGCAACGCGTACACCATTTCGATGGAGAGTCGCCCGACTCGTCGCGAATCTTCCGATTTTGTTCCTTTCATCCTACCACCCTCTCTGCGTCTCACGTGTTATTAAAAGACTAAAGTACGCTCTCCGGAAAATAATTAAATCGAATCAATCCCCTGCGCTTGCGCAGGCGCCTCGAGTGATCGTGATGTTCTTGAGCGAGATGATCGCGAGCGGGGAAGTCGCGATCGAGCAAAGTCGATGGTCTGGACAGCGAAGGAAAATATGGTGGCAATCTCGAGCCGGCCTTCGATTCTCGGAGGAATCGTGCGTGTTTGACCGAAGGGCCCAAGAGGAAAGTGGAGTCAGAGGAGGAGGAAAAAGATATCGGAGGCCCGCGGGTGTGGGCGGGTAAGGATGGGAAAGAGGTGGCGAAGGAGGAGGAGGAGGAGGAGAAGGAGGAGGGGGCAAAATGGAAAGGTTAAGTTACGAAACGCAGCAGCAACCGCCGCCGCCAAGGTCTTCCCCACCCCTCTGCCATCGACCACGACGACCTGACCCTTTTTTTCCCTTTTCGGCTGAATGGATCGAACAAACGTGTAAAGCGAAGAAACGCGTAACACAACGGATACACAGCCCTACCGCAACGCGCGCCCACTTGCTGCGATCGATCGCGGCCGTGCGCGCATATCGCCGTTATCAGAGAACGGCTCTGCCCGTCGTCTACTCTTGGCCCTCGTTTTCGTGCCCTGCCGGACGCGTAATGCGCGATCTCGTTTCTCTCCACTCCGCGATATCTTACGCGCCGATGCGCGCGTGAGCGGACTAGGAAAATAGCGACCTGGGGTCAAGCGAGAGAGATGATATCGCTCGCAATTTCGAGCGGCTCGAAAATTTCGGAGGTAACGATGATTCTGCTCTTTTTCGTTGGACTAATGTACACTTGCGGAACTTAAACAGAAGCAGATCTACGCGGAGAGAATATTGCTTTTTTTTCATATAATTCTTTTCAATTTTTCACTACGTTTCTACGCCGAGAGAAAAAGCGCCTAAAATAAAATTGTAAATATTTATTCGGCGGGTACCAATAACATTTAGTCATACTAATACAAAATAGTTTTCAAATAAGAAGATATACATTTTCTTGAAACCTTAAGGAAATCTTAACTTTTCTTATGAAAGAAATTGTTTCTATATATGTGATATCTATTCTGTTTTATATCTTGAAAGAAAATTTAGATTCAAGTAAATATTAACACTTACCGAATACATATTTACTATTTCCTAGATTTTTCTCTTAGTGAAGAAGTGCAGGAATAAACTGTCGGGTAAGATCTATCTTGCTAAGGAACAGTAAATTGCTAAGAAAATAGCAAATTTTTTAATAGTACATTTCAATTCCTGAAATATAAATAATACTCTGCAAATTTCTTGAAATTTTTACTCGAAATTGCAAGTATGAAGACTTACTCACTCAAGTTTATGGTAGATTCTGATTCAACATGAGTGGGTTTTAGATTAAAGTGAATATGTTTCTGTGATGGTAAAACATCATCAATTCACTCTATATAAGTAGAAAATTCCTTGAATTCGAGTGCGTCAATAGTCACTTTTGCAGTGAAATCTCCCTCCACGAAATTTAGACAGTATGAAAGGATATTCAATTACTGTGAAATTTGATTGACTGTGAGTCGATTGGTCCCTTAATAATAAAATTCTATAACAATTTTTACTACAAAATTCTCCCCGTTAAAACTTGTTAAGAAAAAAGAGAAAAGAAGAAAGCAAGCTGATGCGGAGGATGCAACAAAAAAAAACAGACTAGATGCCTCTTGTGGTGTATGAGATACTGAGGGAGCGCATGCTTGCTGGTATCATCTAGATTTCCTCGAAAGAATCAATTTCGCGCGTGAATAAAATTTTCATGTTCTCTCCTCTCAAATTCCATTACGCGGAACTGAGCTCCCGAGTCAGCAATCCCGATGCCGGCGGCTCGTCGTACACTCTATGGAAGGGACGGTTAAATACCGCCGTTCTCCCGGCGACGCTTCTCGCCGGTGAACGGTGACGATAACGCCGGGAGGGAGGAAAGACGAGGAGAGACGATGCGTGTGCGTACGCAAGAGAGCGTGTGTGGCGCAGTGGATCGCCAGGCCTTGACACATTTCGTTCGGTGGCGCCAAATCGGTCGCCGCTCGGGCGAGCATTCGTTGTAAACCGGGAGGAAGAGGAACGCGGAGAAGGTACGGAGGAATAGGCGCGGGAGGGCCGGAGGGAGAGGGGCCGGGACTGAAGGAGGGACAAAGGGACGGACCAGTCGGCAGGATAAGAGAACGCGGCGATAAGAGCGAGAAAGACGGCGAAACCAAAGGCAACAACGCGATGCCGGTGGGGCTGAAGAGAGGAGGCCAAAATGAGTGAGATAGGGGGCGCAGAAGAGGGCGAGGAGGAAGGGCGAGATGGAGGAAAATCAATGTCAGGCAGCGTGCGTTGCAACCCGAAATCAAGGGAGCCCCAGGCCTCCCCCCGTGTTTGCCACCTCCGATCGATTTTGCAAGGGACAGCGGGGGCGCACCCACCCTTCCTCTTTCTCTTTTTAACCCCTCGGAGACCGGAGTGAACCATAACCCGCACAACGGTCTACTTTCCGGGACTCTACAAATCGCAATGTCCTTATGGTTGCAGGTACGATACACCTTTGCACTTTGTGCATCAGTAATCGATACCTCTTATTGGTACGCTCGTTCTGCATTTTGTACTCCTTTCAATTCAAATAATGACGGGAAAAACCCTACAACACTTTTGGTTCGGACGCATCGATGTGACTGATGACTTTGCCCTTCGAGTGCGAAGATGGCGAGGGCTCGTGATTTTTCACGTTATTGGTCGTTGACGTGGTCAAAAATAAAAACAGGGCGTACAGTCAAAAATTGAAACGTCGCTATCTCTCGGAACATTGGCTTTTGTTTTCGTAATACACGTGACGATCCGAAAGTGGCGATATACCGCTCGGATAAAGAGTCAAGGTCTGCTTGGCCTTCTAAGGGTCATGAAGAGTGAGTCGGTGTTGTTGAAACAATATAATAATCTGACCACGGAGTTGACGATGTCATGCGCTTAGTAGGATCTAAGAACGTTTAATAAAAGGTTCGAAGAAAGACCGAAAACTGTCGTGCGTTATTATGCGTCTTGGTTTATCGCGCAACGTTGCGGTAGATAAATATGTTAAAAGGAAGAAACTCACGCGAGAAAGAGCGCAACCGTACGGGGACGCGGCTTTAAGCTCAGAATAAATCACGGAAGATTGGGAAGGAAATTCACTCGGCTGACCGCAAGAATCCGTATCTACTGTCGCATGACTAATTTCGAGAACGGACTCTACGCGGAATCACAGCGCGCTGACGCGATCGATCGAACGGCGCTGACAATGTTATCGGGCTACAAAAAAAAAAAACATTGCGTTCGAGTAAACGTTACTCAAGTATTTCGCCGGTTTATATAACCGCAAAAAAAGCAACATGGTGCATCATAAGCATCAAATTTATTCAGAATACATTCTGAATCCTAGAAAGTTTAGCGTTTCAGCCAAGAGAATATTAAATTTCGCCGAATACATCTGTACGTCCGCGTAAGTCGGATATCGTAAATTGACGCGATTCACGGCTCGTGTGTCCGCCGATTACGTGCGCGCGCTTCCACGAAAGCTCGTCGCTTCCTCGTGAGGCCGTTCGTTCCGAAAAAGCTGCGTGTCCCCGAGCGCGTCTGCGTGTCCGCGATGAAAATAGTAGACATAATTTTCCAACGCGACGTGCGATTACTTTGTTCGTCGCGCCGTGCGGGAGAATGTGTTCGCTGTGTTGCGCAGCGTTCTCACGCGGCTTCTGCACGCACACCTCTCTCTCTCTCTCTCTCTCTCTCTCTCTCTCTCTCTCTCTCTTTCTGCGCTACGCACACGCGCGCGCAAACTCGCGCTCGAGCTCTCCTCTTCGTCGTTCGCAGCACGCGAAGTTCGCGCGCGACCACCGGAGTTTTGGCGGCACGTGCACTCACACACAGCCGCGGCGGGTGCACACGCGCGCGCACACACACGCAGCCGTGCACGCACGCATTCGTTATTGATTGGTACGCAGCCGCGCGAGTAGGCCCGGACGAGAGACGCCCGGCGCCCTACGCCACGCCGTGGCCGAAGAGAACGCGGAATTCGGAATCCCGAGCATCGCGACGTTTGATCTCTCCGCGTCACGGACGAGTCTTTCGAAAACGAGCACTTCGACAAAAGAAGCGTATTCGCCGCTCTTGCGATAGCAATGTGCATACATTCTGTACGTGTGAATGATTTTTGCGCTCCTCTGGTTTTCGTTCATGACACGTCATGAGACTGGGGATTCCGTCGAGAGAGGATGTGGGATGACCAACCGTTCCGAATTTTGCGGAACATCCCGATTGTCGATTCTTTATAGAGGCATCCCGAAAGTAGACTAGGCGTGCCATTTGTCTCGATTTATTACATAAAATAAAAGAAATAATATAAATTTTTTTTATTATTACATATTATTTGTGTGATAAGAGACAAGTGCTTTTTATATAGTCTTAGACTAATAATTTATATTGAGAAATAATAAAAAAAAGGCTGTTGATTGTTCGACCTAAAAATGAATAAACATTTTACTTACTATTTTTGTATATATATTTAATTTATTCAATGCCTATTTAAAATATAGACATTGAATAAACTAGACCTGTTTATTTAAAAAATTAATATATTAAAACATAAGTTAGTAAAATATTCTGTGTTAATAAAATATTCAATGAAAAATCCCAATTTTTTAAAGTCGACATCTCGAATTGGTCAATTAAGTATTGGTCATTCTCATGCGGTCAACAATATGATGCGCTTAATTTGAATAAGAATTGCCTTGAGTTGCTATATTATAGATTGTGAACCACGAGTCAAAGACTCCTGAAATAATCTCAATCTCGATGCGATTTGCACGGGATGTTCGATCGAATTATAATCTCCAATTCGCAATAATCCGATAGAGATTTCGGACTCAACTGCGAATGTTCGCTGAATGAGTGATAAGAGACGAAAGTCGCGTTTGCTTGAGTTACGCCCGCGACATATAGTATCAATATTATTCGCATGTTCTTACGCTGATTAAACACACTGCACATTTAACGCGGCGCAATTCCGATAACAGGCAGCGGATCGGCGGGCCGGCGGTGGGAGGGAAGCAGAGAGGGGAGACAATGATTTGTGTGTATTACGTGATATTCGGCATAGAAGAGACCTCGAGAAGCCGCGTCGTCGTTGTTGTTGTTGTCGTCGTCGTCGTCGACGAATTCGCCGGGCGTCGCGAGACGTTGGTGGTGCTGCAGTAATTTTGCACCCACGCCCGGCCACCCGCTCAATTTGGCGATCCACCCCCACCTTGGCGCACGAAAATATACGCGCCTGGGCGTTCAGCAGCTGGCGCTATCCCGCGTGCGCGTCGCGAAGCACACGCAATGACGCAGCGCGGTGCGTCGTCGTGCACGAACGACACGCATGAAGCGCGTGAGCGCCGCGGCGGGCCTAATTTCTATTGCCCCTCGTGCATCGGGACGGAACCGTGTTAAAAAGTTGTTAAACGCCGCGCGCGCAACGCGGCCATGAGGCTCGCGAAATGCTCCGAGCTAAAGGTCGCAGCGTTGTTTATCATGACGCCGGTATATGATCCGGCGGTTACGATACATGCGCGTGCAATTTTGTGACAGATGCGCCCGTTTCGTTCAATCGTTGCCTTTTTATGACATAACCCTTGCCCACAACCTTGTTTTAAGACGTAAGCTGTAAGAAATTGATTTTTAGAAGAATAATCGACTGGTTGATCAATTTCTTACGGCTTACGTCTTAACTCTACAGTCGTCGCATAGGATCTTTAAGAGAATATTATATTCATAACAGTCTTTTCTCATATTTTACATGAACCTAAAAATCTAATTAAACAAAGAAAATATTTGAGTTTTCAACATAAAAGATATAAAATAATTTTTTGCATTGGGATTTCTCAAGATTCCATGCATTGACTCGTGTTCGAAAAATAGTGCAACGACTGTAAGGTTAAAGCAAGGTTGTGGACAAGGGCTAACGCGTACATGAAACTTCCTGTATGTGACTGGACGTATTTCGTACGCATGTCGATGAAACGCGTTACGTTCCGAGGCAACGAACACCAGTCACTATCGTGACACGTTAAACTGTATGACCTTATTATGATCATAGGTACAAAGCGGGGGGAGGGATAAGTTCGCGGTATTGCTTGGCATATTTCAAATTTCTTACACGAACGAAAATTACGAGTCACGAATGATCCTTCGGGTTGCAGGCAACTGGCAATTCGGGATTTCAGGATTCTCTACACGGAGAATATATATTATAGTTTCTTTTTTATTTTTTTCAATTTCATTATGTATTTTTAGTAATATGTGCAAGTATAGATACTGTCTGTAAGGTCAATCTTGCTAAGTAATACGAAGATCTGGTTATAATCAACGAACCAATGTATTTTTGTTGAAAGTAATGGAATTTCTAATTCTTAGAATCAAATTTAGGTCGTAAGAATCACATACATACACATATACCCAGAGAGAGAAATTTTATATCCTTCCAACCAGAACACCTTATTTCGTTCATGAAAACTAAACTTCGCTTTAATATAATCAAATTTTTGTCTTTATAAACATGATAAATTCTGCTAGGATATTTGAAAAGAAAGAAAAATTTGTACACCGCAAAAAGATACTAGAAAATTTATTTGTGGGATATAAAGTACATTTCTTAGGACAAGTTATCAACTTTATATCCAACAAATAAACGTCCACATATTCTTTTTAGTGAATTATTGCGGAATGTCGATCTATGCGTCTCTGTTGCAAAATTCTATATAGTAACTTTTATAAAATTCAGTTCGCGCGTATTGCACGAGATATTCCAACAGAATGACCTTAAAATAACGAATAATCGCGACTGCTGCAAAGGCATGATTATTAGAGCAAGAATTGAAGTAGGAATGAATGCTCGTTCGCTATGAGGCGTACACACGTCGCACTCTCTCGTGCGTACGCACACGCGTGTCGTCTGACCTAATCCGTATGCGCTCTCTTTCTCTTTCTCTCATTCTTTCTCGCTTCCTCTTGTGCTGGAGAACCTTGCGGGTTCTCTCTTCTCACGCGCACGATGCAGCTACGATAAGAGAAAAAAAGAGAGAAAGAAGGCGCGCTCGCAATCGGGCAGCGTTCATGTCCTTTGTGTGGAAAAACCAGGGCCAGGGCGAGGGCGCGGCAAAGGGTGGAGGATTTCCAACGAAGATAGGGTTACGCGCATTGTGCGTGGGCGGAGGGCAACGGCAATACGCAGCGCGGTGCTCCCGTTGTTTTATTCGTACTTGCCGGTGCGAGGAGTATGGTAATAAAGCTCTGTCGCGGAAGAGCGG